>NC_135228.1:865000-895000 GCF_052324685.1 Brachyhypopomus gauderio
TGGGAAGGCTGTCCACAAGGTTTAGGAGTGTGTTTATAGGGATTGGAAGATGGAAGATAACCATTCTTCTAGAAGCGCACTCCACTGCTCCAGTGGCAGTTGAAGTGATTGGAACACCTGATTCCAATAATTTGGATGGGTGAGCGAATACTTTTGGCAATATAGTGTATATGCAAATGCCATTTTATTAGACCTTACTACTTTTACTTGGTAGACCACAAGCAGGGACACTGACATATAAAACCTCCAGCAACACAGCTCAACGACAACCACCACACTTCCACGTCAGTGTCGCTTCTGTGTTAAGAATGGACATTGGCGCTGTCAGTGGGTGGAGCAGTCAGAACCTGACCCAGCGGGTGGAGCGGTCAGAACCTGACCCAGCGGCTACTTGTAGAGTGGCTTCAAATGTGCATATCAACAAGAAAGTGTGTAATTGTAATTACATTTTACTACCACCAGTAGTGGTATTGACAATTTGACTAATTACAATTAGCTTTGTGTTTTGATGGCCTTAAAAATAATTCTGCTTAGAAGACCTAAATCTCTAGAAATATGAGAATCCCCCGTGTATAATACAGAGAGCTGCGGTTCTCACCTTAAACGCTGGCTCTACAGGATGCTGTGGAAGGTCTTTCACAATCTTCTCCCCAGGTTTCTTCAGGTCAAACTTTTTTCCTGCTGGACACAAAGTTCATATAACTGATAAGTCAAACAATTCTAAAAACAAGTACAAAGTGATATTTTTTACATTCAAGACGCTCATCTCTTACCTCTACACAACAAATGGCCAAACGTGTATACGATCTGACAACTGTCAGAACATCAACATGTTCCCTTGCAACAAGTATTAGCTGTAAATACTCACAGGCTGCGTTAACTTAACTGGCTCACAAGTAAGTGTTGTTTGTGACTACAAATCGCTGGCTACTGTTCATTGACCAAAAGCAGCCATCTTTAACAACCATCTTTAACAACCATCTTTAACAACCATCGTTACTTCCTCCCCCTCACCTAGCTTACGCTTCTTTTTCTCCTTCTTCTTGACGGAGGTGGCAGCTTTGCGCAGGCTGTTTCGAGCCGCTCTCACCCGCCTGCGTTTTTTCATGCCTAGCTTCCCTGCCCCGACTGCCGTGGACCTCTCTCTCTTTTTTTTCCTCTTCTTCTTCCTGGAGGGCGGCCTTGCTGCTACGGCCGGGGGAGGAGCCGGGGAGCGGGTCCTGCCCGCCGCGGCTTTGAAGCGGCGACCCTCCGGCGTCTCGCCGCAGCCTGGAGAACGTGCCGGACAGGGACCCCAGTCCTGGTGCGTTGGAGGGCCGTCGTGACGTGCAGCAGACGTGTTGGATGGTAGGGAAGCGGCTAAAGGGTCAGTGCTCAGGGAGTTAGCGGGAGACTTCCCTCGGTAGCAGTCGCCCCCCACCCTGAGGCAGGGCTCGGACTCCTCTTCGCCTACCTGTTCATCCGGTGCTTTTAACTTCACTCTCTGTTCGACCTCGATGAACTCCTCCTTCACACTCTCGGGACTTGGCAGCTCCTCTTTATAAGGGAACAATAACCTGTCGGGTACGTCTTGTTCCGGTGGGCTTTCGTCCGAGATGTCGGTGGCTCCAGGCGAATTGCTCTTATCAGCCCATGAGTACAGCCCCACACCACCGATGTCTCCGTTTTCTTCTTTCAGGCCGAGGCACCCAGCCAGGTCTGCCGAGCCCTTGGCCCCTGCCTCTAGTTTCCTCACGCGGAGCATCGGTAGAGGGTACGCAAGAGGCGCGCAGGGGCTCTGGCAGTAGATCCGCAAGTCGGCGCCGCAGAAGTGCGGGAAGTGGATGTAGGCGTTGTCCTGGCCGTCGTAGCCCAGGATGGACTCGCGGCACTCGTGGATGGGCTGCCCGAGCACGGCGTCCTGTACGTCCTTCTGCGTCTCGTACACGTGATCGCACAGGCCCTTGAGCAACCAGACGCGCCGGTTGAAGGGCAGCAGGTGGAAGGCCGTGTCCTCCAGGGGACTCGTCTCGCCCAGCGTCCAGAAAAAGCGGCGGCACAGCCCCAGCCGCTCTGCGCACGCAGCCTGGTCCTCTGCCCGGCCCACTGCCTGGAACCAGCCCTGGACCCTCCGCCTCAACTCCGCCTCCCAGCGCCGGTAGGCCAGGGCCGGGCGCCGGTGGAGGGTGGCCCTGCGATGGGGCTGGCAGAGCAGGGAGGTCATGACCTTGGCCAGGAAGGAGCTGCAGCGGGGCATAAGGAGGCAGCGCTCCAGCTCAAAGAAGACGATCTCGGGCAGGTTGAGCGCCGTCTGGGCCAGGCAGAGGAAGTGGCCGACGGCAGGGAGCTCCCACATGGTGGCGACAGGCCACGGCTCGGCCAGTGACAGCAGAGACTCCTCCCACTCCTCCAGATCCTTGGCCGACGCCTCCTCAGCCTCCTTCTTTACAAGCTCTCGTTGCCTAGGCATCAAAGTTCACAATTAAAAGGGATGTCACAGTTATAACACCCGTGAAGACGTAGCCAAAAGCTTGTATAACAATGTATTAACAGGGTAGTTCAATAACTAATCAGTTTACTAGACTGCAATAGAGCTTGATAAATCTTCTAAATCTTGACAAGAACAACTTTGTAATTTCTATTGTTTATCAGGATGTTTTTCTTTGACTAAATACAATAAACAAAGCAAAAAATAATAATTCACAAAGAAAACAAATATTCTTTGTTGTCACAGTCAACTCTCCAAAACACACTGACATTCATGGGTAGGCATGACATACATAGAGTATCATGTACATACATGAAGAAAATTCATGTATGTAGGTCACAGCATAGACAGCTCTGTCCTATATCATCAAAAAATCATCTCTGACACACAGTCAGACCCAAATGAAACATAATTATTAAGCTTGTGAGAGTGCTAATGCAGGATCTGGCCAGCTATTATTCTATTGGTCCATTTCCGTTAGAAATGTCTTCCCAGATGAGCAGCCTTGTTATGACCACTGTATCAATACGGGCACATTGCTCATAACATACTAAAACACCCCGGTGAACCTCTGATGTTACTCAATAAAAGACTGACCTGAACTGTCCCGGCCAAAATGATTTACATTTGGTGAATCATATCAATGCATTGCAACACATCTACAGTGTTGGTCTACGGGAGGTGGGCACTACTTTTACTGAAACACAGTGCCGGTCTATGGGAGAAGGCTACCTTTTGTCCTCTTTGGCTTTCCGTTGCTCCTCCAGCCTGAGAGCCTGAACCATTATGGACTCACAGCCCCCCACTGTAATGGCTGCCAGACTCCGAGGCACAGACCTCCGCCTGCTGGAAGTGCCAGCTGGACCCCTCTCATCTTCAGTGCCAAAACGCCCCCTAGAGGTCACAGCCAAGGAGGTCTTTTCTCTCAGCGTCCTAATAAACATGTAGTAATGGATGAAACAACAGCTGATTGGCAACATGATTTGATCAATCAAAGTTCTTATATTTCCGACCATGCTGGCCATATCGTACAGCAGTACTTTGGATAATAGCTGATCACTAGTCAGAGTGAACTGGACTATGCTCAAACTGCTATGTTATACGTAGGGGTGGGAATCGTTTACTATCTCACGATTCGATTCGATTCCGATTTTGGGGGCCACAATTCAATTCAAAATCGATTTTCAATTCAAAACGATTTTCGATTCAAAACGATTTTCGATTCAAAAAACGATTTGGTTTATAAAAATTTCTGCTTAAGTCTATAAAATCTGCATGATCTACTACAGTCTGCTTTGCAAGACAGAATGACAAATACAGAAAATAAAGTGTCTTTCACATTTTATTAACAAAAATAATGTGCTTTGGTAAAATAAAATGCTTTTTGTTGTTACCAAAATTCTTGAGCTTCATTTTACAATCTGTCAGGGCTGACTCGGATGCTGTTCCCCCAGCCGTTGCTAGGGGCACCAGACTCAGTCCCAGACTAAACCCATATATGTAATGCTGCAGCCCGGAGCCCCGGTGGGCGTGGGTAAAGGGAGAAGGGTAATGCTGCAGCCCGGAGCCCCGGTGGGCGTGGGTAAAGGGCGTATCATGTGTCAATCATTTTCGAATGCAGCCAATCAGATACTAGACTTTCGTTGTCAATCAATTTTTATTAAGCCAATTATCAGCCAGAGTTGCTGTCAATCATTTTTTATTGCAGCCAATCATCTTAACAGATCTGCCAAAAGAAGGCGGAAACTGCACGGAGAAGCTCTTTAAACAGAAGTATATGTCGCTCTTACACAAAAGTAGCTGAATAAAAACATTAGAAGAGCCATGACTTTAGACATTTTAAAATAAAAGTTTAAAATACTTCTCACTTATTTTTCTGGAACGGCACTTTAATGTTTTTTCCTTTATTGCATCATTTGTACATCATATGTGGCGAGTGTAAATTGGTAGCGGAGGGGAGGTGTAAATGGACACAAATTATGTATTATATCGCGATCGATCACCATGTATAAGCGCCTCCGCCGAGCAGAGCGTTGAGGAGCGATTTCGATTGGAGGATCGTGCTCTATTTTTTATTATTAATTTTTTTGCCGATGCTGGTCCAGCGTGTCGCGTGCCACTGATTATGCCTCGGCGTGCCAACGGTGGCCCGCGTGCCATAGGTTGCCGACCCCTGCTGTAGAGCCTTTGAATATTATAACCATTGTCGAAATTAAGCTCAGCAAGTAAAGTAAAAGAAGGACGCGATCACACAGTCTCATTGAAAATGTAGGAGTTAATGAATAAAGTGCACCAACGCAAAACCCGTGACATAATCCAAATAAAGTTTGAAGACTAGTATTGTTTTGATATAATCAAATGACGATGGAGTGTTGGAGTTATCGGACAGAGTTGATCAAATCAGAGTTAATCCAACTCAATGACTCCCGCAAAGATGTAATTAAACTCTGCCCACGAATTTCTCTTGGCGAAAGATGTACACGGTGAGCATACAATAGCTAGCTCTCCATAATTATGAGGATTAAAAGCAATGCCTGATTATATCAAAACAATACTGGTCTTCAAACTTTATTTGGATTATGTCACGGGTTTTGCGTTGGTGCACTTTATTCATTAACTCCTACATTTTCAATGAGACTGTGATCGTGTTCTTCTTTTACTTGCGCTACATTACTGGTCACATCTGAGCTTAATTTCGACAATGGTTTTAATATTCAAAGGCTCTACAGCAGGGGTCGGCAACCTATGGCACGCGGGCCACCGTTGGCACGCCGAGGCATAATCAGTGGCACGCGACACGCTGGACCAGCATCGGCAAAAAAATTAATAATAAAAAATAGAGCACGATCCTCCAATCGAAATCGCTCCTCAACGCTCTGCTCGGCGGAGGCGCTTATACATGGTGATCGATCGCGATATAATACATAATTTGTGTCCATTTACACCTCCCCTCCGCTACCAATTTACACTCGCCACATATATGTATGATGTAAATGATGCAATACGTGCAATAAAGGGAAAAAAACATTAAAGTGCCGTTCCAGAAAAATAAGTGAGAAGTATTTTAAACTTTTATTTTAAAATGTCTAAAGTCATGGCTCTTCTAATGTTTTTATTCAGCTACTTTTGTGTAAGAGCGACATATACTTCTGTTTAAAGAGCTTCTCCGTGCAGTTTCCGCCTTCTTTTGGCAGATCTGTTAAGATGATTGGCTGCAATAAAAAATGATTGACAGCTAACTCTGGCTGATAATTGGCTTAATAAAAATTGATTGACAACGAAAGTCTAGTATCTGATTGGCTGCATTCGAAAATGATTGACACATGATACGCCCTTTACCCACGCCCACCGGGGCTCCGGGCTGCAGCATTACCCTTCTCGACTAAACCAGCGTAACCGTTCTCAGCCAGTCTCTGCTTTCTCTGTGATTGCTTATCGTTTAATGGTCTCGCCACCTCTCTCTGTAATGCTTTCTCTTTACTTATTCAAGTATCTATCTCCTGCGTCGCTTCCTGACCCATCTCAAGTTTTCCCAATCCTGCATTTCTTCCTATACGTTTTGCCTTTATTTTTGGGAAGGGTTTTATTTTGCTGCGGCGTTTTTTGCCAATTACTTCTGGCGTCCTTGGTTTCGTTTTCGCGTTGCGTTATCTGCGCTGTTTTTTAGTTACTGTTGTTGTTTTGTTTCTTTCTCCCGTCTCACTACGGTTAACTGTTATTTTTCCCGCGTTGTATTTTCCGCGTTGTTTTTTGTTTCTATTTGCTCCATGCCCTCACGGTTTTGGTTTCTATTCTCTTGCGCGTTGAGTCTGCCGTGTTTTGTTTGTTTGTTCTGGGTCGCTGTGCGCGTTTCCCTCTCGCTAATACATGTGACGAGTGTCAAACGTCTTGCTTTTGCGAGCCAGCACTCGTGTCCACCCTTCTCTATATTATTTCACACAGTGTGTACGTTCCCGTGCTCACCGCGTTACACACGCCTTGCACAACAGCTACACTGTGTCAAGTTCGGTCTTCCCTGGCATTTGTAAATACCAAAATGAACCCATATGTTTGCCTTAAATGAAAACGGAACAGGTTGAATATCTCTTTCCTTCATCTGTTTTGAAACCTTTCCGCACACGAGTGTGTCCCAGAACCTGCTGCGTTAAGTCTCGCGTAATTTTGTAATTACGTAACGCGACTTAGAATCGATTTTGGGACATTTAAAATCGATTCTGAATCGTAGTAAATGAGAATCGATTTTTGATATATGAATCGATTTTTTGGCACACCTCTAGTTATACGTTTACGTTTATAGTCCTGTGTGCTGTATTACTGTGTAATACAACGGACAACGCAAAACACAGAGCTCAAGTGTATGCAAATTATAACCTAGGGACAAACATAACAAGAACGTAAATGTTATGTTAGCTTTAATATGTGGAAGGGCTTGTGGAATGTGGAATTTGAAAGGGCTAGAATATATAGACCTCCTGTCACACACCAAAAAAAACAATAACTGCACAGTGCATGTTTATTCAAATCAATGTGTCGTATACACAACCGCTTACCTTGACAGCAGAGTTAGCTTTTGTTCTAGAATGATCTCCAGTTTCTGGGCCTGTTTGGAGATCCAGTGGTCCACGCCATGAAACCTGTAACAGTTCTCCAGCATCAGGCGAAAGTCCCCCACAAAGTCAGTAATACTTTCATACTCGCGGTTCACAAACTTGTCATCGATCTTTTTAAAGCACATGTCGTTTCCAGGTGCCTGGCCCCTCTGGTCATCTGGACCGACAGGACGCCAGAAGGGAGCAGTAATGGCTTTGTGTTTCTCCAGCAGGAAACTGTGGAATATTTTGTACGCCTGTTGGAGCTCCAGCGTGAGGTCGTCGTCGTCCTCGTCCTCGTCGTGGTCGTTGTCGTCCGCACATACCTCTGAGATTTCCCTCACACCGTCGGCCACGTCCAAGTCGCTTTTGATACAGTGTGAAACTACACTCTCCGACCCTGCCGACACAGCACCGTTGCACAGACCCCCCGACTCACGCCCGCATCCAGCTGCTCCATATTTGACTTCAGATCGTGAAACCCTCTTACAGACTGTGGAGGACAGCCCGTCCTGGAGGTGGTGGTGTAAGATGCGTCTCTGCTCTGCCATGTCGCCGGTGTGGTCCAGGGATCCTCCTAGGCAGCTCGGTTCATTCTCACTAATCTTGGCAGGTTGAAACTTCATATCCCACGACGTCCATGAGGCCAGTCCCGCTGATCTAAGACGTCTGCCACCACACGAGGCGTCTGTGGTCACTAAATCGGATTGTTTTGAAAACATGTGTGAACACGTGCGTGGTGGACACCACCAGCTCCACCTTGTGTAGGTCTATTATCATAGCTAGAGGACTGAAACCCTATTATAATCAATAACGATGCTGAATCAATTAGGACACAGGCACCTAACACATACACTTACAAACGCCGACAGGGTAAATTAACCACTAATTACCAACGGAAAATTAACACGCCCTGCACTAAATCACCCAGCACGGATAATTAAACGAGACTGGCTGCAGTTAACACCCTCAGCTAAACTGCGTCGGGCTTTCTTTTGTCTGACTTAAATGAACTTTGAATAATTCCTTATCAAACAAAATGGATGTGGCGTGCTAAAGTTTGGATAGTTGAGGCCGTATGTTCTTAAAGCCTCATCCGAAATTTGACATCCAGACCTCACCAGAGCGGCAGCAGGAGCAGGTGAGCAGGCCGGTGAGTGAACACCTCTACCTCGGCGCCCTCGCTCGCCTCCTGCCCCCGGGGGTGAAGGCTTTCACACGGACACACGCGGCTCGTTTGCCCCCTTCGCCAAGCCCATTGTTTCCGAGGAAAGGGCTGCGCTAGCTGGCTAAATACCGCTCGTTCCCTCCCGGAGGTCCGGAGCGGTCGCTAATAAATCACCGCGGCTGTCGCGGGAGACGGCGCATTACACCCGGCTGACAGGGGACGCGAGTGCCGGATAAACTCAGCTGAACCAAATCACAACTGTATTATCCACTCACTGGCTAACAAAGCTAGCCGCTTAGCTTGCAACAATCCGTTAAAAAAAGTTAATTGTACAACAAAACTCTTCCGCTGCCCCCCCAAAAATAACAACAATACTGGATAAATACCCGAAGTTGTGGAGTAAGGCAGTATGATAGGAGCGCTCCAAAGGTAAACACACGGGCGGTTTCTCCGCTAGCTTGTTAGCTTAGCGCCGAACTAGCAGAGCAGCCCTGGGTGTCTTAGCGAGACTGGTGCCGTAACCCCGGGGTTGCCAGGTCACCACACAACACCTCTGTTTCTCAACTAAACGCAGAATAATAAATACACCACACTGCGGTCTGTTTAGTTGTTGATAAAAAATATGTAATTTCAAAATTTTAAAGTTTTTTTTTGTTATGTTAGATGGTAAAACTTGTTTTATTATTATTTTAAATAATTGCTTTGAATTCTCTCATGATGTTGAAAGGGAATTAAACGTTCTAAACAGTCAGAGTTCACAATAAATCTTCACAACAGATTGTAATTTTAATAAGATTTCTTTGACGGCGTGTACACGTGGATATTGGAGTGTGCGTGTTATGCGTGGAACTGGCAACAAAGCGTAAATGCGACGTCACGTTTTGTCTTTCTCAATTACAGCAATCTCGGTTTTCGTTTTAATGCATAGACACTTCGACACAAAAAATAATGTGAGGTCATTTATAACAATTTAATAGAATTGTTTTTATAACGTAACAAATCATTAATACAAATCTGAGAGTAGTTGGATTCCTCAACGACGTAGACAGGTCATATGAAATACCATATCTTATAGTATAAGGAATAACTATAAAAATAATCCTTAGTATATAACATTATTGGAAACCAACAGAAATCTTCATGCAGCATCATACGCTATTAAAACAATTGTTTTCAGACATATCCAATGTGCACCAGCTGTTCTTAAAACACAACATTGTGTCTGCATAAGCAGAAAGCGCGGTAGTTTCCAGCCGTGGCGCTCGCGCAGTACCTCACATAGCGCTCGCTCACGTCGGTTTCAAAACAGCGCTACCACACAACCGCCATTCTACTACTATCATTACCAATAACACAATTACCTTTCCACTACAATACCACCCCCATTCCACTAACAACCCAATACTACACAACCAACTATCACATACTACCAAACCATACCGTTACCATACATTATTGCCCACTACCACACCATCATATAGCTTCGTCACTACTGTCACTAACACACCACTAGCAATGTCACTACATCATTACTATCCCACTGACATTGTAGCCTGGCACTATGTCAGTGTCACTCTTCAAAATTGTGTCACCAAAATAGTGAAAAACAATGTGGAAGACGGCTGATAAATGTATACAACACCTTTAGGGGCTACGTTCAGGAAAGACACACCTGTAAACCTCCCTTTGAAGACAGGTGAATCACAGCAAACCCTCTTGGGTGAAGAGTGTGTTATGATTTTGCTTTGTTCTTTTGTTTATAGCTCAGCATCCAGCTGTACATTTGCATCCTAACACCACTGTACAGCTGTACAGCCACACTCTAATATCACTGTGTATTCTAAAACCACTATACAACTGTACTCTAACACCACTGAACATATGTGCTCTAATACCACTGTGCAGCTGCACTGTGTGCATTGATTTATATGTGGTGTATATCAGAATCAGAATACTTTATTGATCCCCGAAGGGAAATTGCAGATGTTACAGTTGCCCGATTCAATACATAAAAATAAAATATATGTTAAATATATCTATTAAATCTATATATACACATGTATAAATATCACGATACATATGGTATATGTTTTGGGAAAGTTTCTTAATGGTTCAAAAGTGGTCATATACTTTGTTTCTGAGTTTCCTGAATGAGTGCTTACAGGGATGGCACTGTTTTAATACTGTTTAACACTGTTTTAATACAGCTTTTCACTAGAAGAGGTACAGGACCTAATGCTGATGAAAACGGTCAGTTGGAGCTGCTCTGTGGAATAGAAACACCTAAAAGGGCTGGTACCAGAACAGCCATGTCTAATCAGTTCACTACAACAGTGACAATGAAAACTGATCCTAGACCAGCACTCTCACATGGGTGGAGGTCAGCGGGTGTAACCGCCAGCATTTCTGCTGTGGGCAGCTTACGATCAATATCGACACCACCAGGTGGCGCCTGAATCTACAACTCTCTTAAAAAAAAAAAAAAAAAAAAAAAAAAAAAAACATTTTGAAACAATTAGACAAGAAAATTGTCCCATACCATATATCCCCAACAGGGCCTGAAACCCAACAGCCCATTGACTGTGGTTACAGTTTGGCACAGAGTTTAAATACCAACAGTTGTTTGCAGTGCGTCAGCGCCAACAGTGTCTCCCTGTTCATTCTTTCGTTGGCACTAACCAGCCGCCTCCTTCCTCAGCTCACAGCCGCCATGTTCCCGAACAACTTACCCCCTTTTTGCAGCACCCACTGTTTCCATGGTAACCAAGCAATAGCACGGCAGCGGTTTATGTTCTGATCAGTCCTACTGTGTAAGCAGGTACATGACGCACGGGTCCAACTAATGTCTGTCAAAGACAGATCTGGGATCAGTTATGTCTGTTCTTTAATGCTGGACTCTGAAAGGGATGTTCTTCTACCAGGAGCACACGGCTCAAGGCACCTACGTGGCACCAGACTGCACCAGCATTTATAGGCCTGTTCAACTATTAGCAGGCCGATGTCTAGCCAGGGATTCAGCAGTTTTGACTGCCACGCTTACGTAGAACACTGACTGCAGACTGCAAGGCAAAGTCTGGCTCTCACGCTAAAGATCTGTCAGAGTCTGGCTCTCACGCTAAAGATCTGTCAGAGTCTGGCTCTCACGCTAAAGATCTGTCAGAGTCTGGCTCTCACGCTAAAGATCTGTCAGAGTCTGGCTCTCACGCTAAAGATCTGTCAGAGTCTGACTCTCAGGGTACAGATCAGTGAGAGTCTGACTCCCAGGGTAAAGATCAGTGAGAGTCTGACTCCTAGGTAAGCATGGGCTCATTTTTGTGGTGTACCGGTACATTTCATGGTTGTGGTGTACATTTTTGTAGTGCACATTTGAGCCTTGGGGGGAGGCAGAACACACTTCTCTGTCCTGTGTTTGGGGAAAAATTGAGTATTTAAATTGTGACTGTGGAAATCGGTTAACAAGAGTCCACCACTGAACTTATGACCTAACCAAAGACTGAATGAGTTAATAATCTATAAGATCACATTTTTGTTAATAGTAATAACAACATTATAATTGCACAGCTATGTAATAGCTGTATAAGACACAGTGTCTAGCCTTATTGTCATTAGAGAATCGCTGAGCCTAACCTGCTAATGTTTGGTAGTCTGCTGGACAAATGCACCAGCAATTACAACCTTTTAAACTTTAATGTTCCAACAATTAAAAAAATCCCAACAGAGTATATTTCTGAAATCAAAATATTTAATAGGTACATACCAAGTATAATACCATGTATAAAATTTCAGATCACAATATGAAGCCATGTTACTGCAGAGGCAGGGTATGCAGCAGGTAATGTTTGCCACATCAAGAGAGCTAATGATTAAAATAGAACAGTAGCTAAAGGAGAGAATAAAACGGCATACTCAGCATTATTGGAAATTAGATGTGTTTTTTCCTCTTTTCAAAAATTTTTTTTTTCCTTCTTCGTAAGTGCAAAAAACAGAACACAGGTGGGCGAGAAGCAGAGCGTTCACATGACTACAGAACCGGAGGGAAAGGGTGGGGGCGGGGCTTATGGAAGAAGGGAGGGGGAATGAGGAGTGTAGTTGGAGGGAGGGTTTGGGTTAGTGGGGGGAGGGACTGGTGAGTGTGTGGAAATGAGGCAGGAGTGTTGGGTTGATGATGGGAAGGGGAATGTGGGGAACGGGTGGGTTAATGGGGAAAAGGTGTTGGGGAGGGGTTAGATTAGTGTGGGGAATAGGGGTGTGGGAGGGGTTAGTGTGGAGTTTAGGGGTGTGGTAGGGGTTAGTGTGGGGAATGGGGGTGTGGGAGGGGTTATAATAATGTGGGGAATCGGGGTGGGGTGAGGGGTTGGATGTGTGTGGAGAATAGGCCCTTTTCACAACAAAGCGGAAATATGTCACCGCCGGGTAAATATATATATAACGGCCCACCACTAATTATAATATTACGAATGATACTGACAGCTTTAGTTAACAATATCTAGCTAGGTTAGCAAGCCAAGTAACGCGTCAGTTATTGATTGTTTGGTTTACATCAGTATCAGTCAAGTTCATGACACACACCAAGTTATTCCTTGCTATGGGAATGTGAGACTAAGTGTTATTGTTTATTCAGTGTCCAATATAGTCGACAGCAAAGTGATAGTCAGAGCTAGATGCTACCGATCAGAGCTAGATGCTATCAGATCAGAGCTAGATGCTATCAGATCAGAGCTAGATGCTACCGATCAGAGCTAGATGCTATCAGATCAGAGCTAGATGCTACCGCAAATGCTCAAATTTTCCACAACCTCCGACTCTGGTGGACGAACGTCTACTCCCAGCCGAGAGCTTGATCTTTCAAATGTGGACACCCTTTGAGCAGGAACATGGAAACTGTTCCACTGAAACCGGCTGGGAACAGCACCAACTTTTAGTAGCGAGCTTCCTGCTATGTAGTCTGCAGCAGTGAAATGCTGGCTACACACAAAGGTACTTCCCCTCCGTATCACAAAGTTTTCCCCTTCATCTCTCCTAATTGCACAAACCCATTTTCTTTTCTGCTTGTCGTCAGCCGGAAAACCATGGAAACTGAGATACGGCTGTTTTTGCTTCGAGTTCGAACACTGGTACACTGCAAAAGCTCTTGTTCTTGGACTCTGCCATTGTTTACTGCTTAACGGAAGTAACTTTACACTGCGACGAGAGCTTCCGGAAGAAAAAATGCGGAAGTGTGAAAAGGGCCTATGTGCAGGAGTGGAGGAATGGATATATTACTTGGGTCAGGGGTTGATGGGATATGTGGGGGATAGGGGCAGGAGTGGTGGGGGAGGGGCCAGAGAGGATGAAACCAGGTTTTGTGCCAGCGCTGTGTGCTGACACAGGGATTACAGAAAACCCTGCCCCCCCCAAAACAAATTAACAAACAAACAAAATTATTTATATTGTGGGGAAATGCAGCACATCACAGTTTGCTGTAGAGAAGACAACATTTTTCCAGGAAAATTAAATCCTTTAAAGAAAAGGACAACATCACAACAAAGAAACAAACCAACAAACAGATAGCACCCTCCACACCCTCACACCCTCACACACGTGCACCCTCTCACACTTGTGCTCTCGCTCCCTCTCCACGGACGGGACAAGGTGGTGTCGCAACTGTGCAGCCGACAGAGCAAGAAGAAAGTCAGACGATAGACGAGACTTCGAAGACAAGAGTTGGACGAGAGTTGGACAAGAGTTAGAAGAGAGTTAGAACAGAGAAGAGAGATGAGAGTTAGAGAGGTTTGCTCTTTGTGACCCCAGACTGAACCCGAGGGAAGCAGCAGCTACTCAGGAAGGCTTCCAAGGAGAAATGCTGAACTAGGATCAGTATTTATCATGACGTCCAGACTGAGACAACTTAACTAAGTGTGTGAAGGTGGACGGCGGGATGCGGTGCCTAGTCACGCCTCCCTGGTTTCGTACACGGCTGGTTCCAGGGCGACACAGCGTTTTTCTGACACATCACCATAGACAGGGTAGAAACCTGATCCGAGATCAGCGTTTTTCTGACACATCACCATAAACAGGGTAGAAATCTAATCCGAGATCAGTGCTCTTCAACAGAGCAAGTTTAGGAATGCAGGCCCTGGCTTGAATCCTAAAATGGCCCATTTACTCTGTCCTCAAACAGCACGGCTTTTAAACACCCGAGAGAAGTCAGGCGGCAACACAGCCTGCTGCAACTTAATACTTCTGAACTCAACAACCGACCGACACTTTGGTAAAACATCGACAGAAAGAAGTTGAAGGCGTGATTATTGCTGGCCAGATTAAATAAAAGTTTATGCCTTCAACTGTGCGCCTGTAGAGTTCATTGAAAAGATGCTCGAACCTGTCAAACAGGTTTTTAGAGTCGATTGAATTTCAGTAAGCGAGTCTAAAAGGTGAATTGTATTAAGGTATTAACTTCAGTTCACTACCTGAAGTGACTGCATCTAAGTGACCTGAATAAATTTAATCATCTAATAGAAATTTTAATTCCTAAATGAGACAGCTACAGTGCTTTTTACGTACCAATTAAAATGGCTGCAACTAGCAGCTGTTTTCTGTCCTGAATTCGGGTTAGGGCTATCCCTCTGAAGCAGTAAGGATGCCACATGAATGCTGCAGTGTCCCTTTCCCCAACCCTACACCCTATACCCTATGCCCTACACCCTACGCTCATCCTGTCGGAAATGCTGCAGGAGGCTACAATGCTGTCACCAAACTCTCACTGGGACTTTAAAGGGCAGTTTAACGCAAACACTACAAATCTAAAAACAGTGAATGCAAAGTAATGTTGCCGGTCATTAGCATGCTAACAGTCATTAGCATGCTTACTGTCAATGCTAGTATTCATTCACTGTTGCCAGATTAGCACTGCTGATTAGCGCAACCTCCTTTTAAGCTTGTTTCAGGAAGAAAGGGTGTGGCAGACACTACGTTTGACAGTATAGTCAGGCATTATCTTCAGGGTTAACAACCGTAGGAATATAATTAGCGTTAGCATTATCTTAGCCCCATTCTCAGCAGATCCACTGATTTGTTTGGGAGCGGAATCCATTTGTAGTTCTTGAGCACTCCTATGAAGGAGGGTCTTCCAGCTGAGATGAAGGCAAGGGAACACGTAAGCAGTGAAGGTCCACTGTCCATGGGGTCGTTGTCATGACGATGGCCTTGGTGTCCCGCTGTACACGTTAGGCTGGTGTTGATGGGAGTGAGGACGGTGTGCATGTGTGTTCTGACTAGATGTGCTTTGTGCGTGTGTGTGTGTCAGTGTGTTACATAAGCTTTTAGGAATTAGTGCATTGTGTGTGTGTGTGTGTGTGTGTGTGTGTGTGTGTGTGTGTGTGCAGGTGTGTGTGCGTACAACTGCCTGTTGACCATAAGTGCCTTTAATCTGCTGTGAGTGGTAATTCTGTCCATTCCCTCTGTGCTGTCTCATCGGCCCTTGCTGTATCCAGGGAAGAACTGGTCCAGGATCAGCTGCAGGCTGTGGTTCAGCGGCATGACGTGGTCTTTTCCCAGGTCATGGCGACAGGCGGGGCAGGTATACACCTCTGCCCGAAACGACCTCTGCAGACAGGTCTGGGGGGGGGGGGGGGGGGACAAAGGGCACAGGCGACATTATGAGCTGACTCACAGATCCGAGATCAGTTTTAGCACACTAACATCTGCAGAGAGCTGTCAAAACAAGTAAGTTCACAACACCAGTACAATACAACAGGTCATACTGCTAATGCTGGCACATTAGGTTTTCTAAACACCTCTACGCTACGCTAATACAATCTCCAGCCAATAGCAAAGTCTGAATCATTCAAACGTAGGGTGTGTCGCAATACCTAATGAGCTAATGCATTCCCAAGATGCAGGCTGTCTCGATGCTACCTACTGAGATACCTTATTTTGGCCAAAATACAGAATTTTGAATTGCTTCTCAGCAAGGGAAGCAGCACTGTGCATTTACATTTACTTTTATGGCATTTGGCAGACGCCCTTATCCATAGCAACTTACATTTTAATCTCATTTTTATACAAGTGAGCAATTGAGGGTTAGGGCCTTGCTCAGGGGCACCTCAGTCATGTCTGGGAATCGAACCTGCGACCCTCCGGTCACAAGACCAGTTCCCTAACCGCCAGGACATGACTGACTATGCTTGCTTAGAAACAGCAGACAAAAACAGTTCAGCCAGTGTTTTAAGCAATTTACAAGTAAAAGTTAATCAAATAAGTCACATTTTGTAATACAATATGATTTTTAAATATAACACAAATATATTTTTGCTTGAAATGTTAGGTTTGCCAATCGCCATTTTAGCTACAATTTCTGTTATATTGAAAGATTAGCATGTTACCATCTGCTTTTAATATCAAGCTGGCTAACAAACATCAGAACTTTTAGTAAGCAGATGGAAGATGGTTTGGAAGATGGCTACGTAGCTAGCAAGCTAGCTACGTTGTTGGTGCATCATTGAGTTAGTTAGTTTACGCTATGTAGCTAGCGAAGTAAATGCAGATTAAATTAATTGCTCTCTAATGCAGTAAATTAATTGCTCTCTAAATAAAGTGTCTTATGAGGTTACATGATGGTTACAAAGCTGTCAGTTGTCCATGCTAGGTAATAGGTAATAATGTTATTAGGTAATAATGCAGCACGCACACACAAACACGCACACACATGCACGTATATGTATGCCTGCACACTAGACACACTCTCACGCACAAGGACACACAAACACACACGCACCTTGCAGACGTTGTGTTGACAAGGTGTTGTGATGGGCTGGAAAGCAAGCTCCTGGCAGCACACACACATGAAGATCTGCTCCACCTTACGCAGGAAGTTCTGTAGGACAACAGGAAGTGATGCATCACTGTCACTACAAAGCTGAACACACACTCATCGTGTTCACTACACTCACACACTGCACTAATATAGGGATATATATTCACAAACAAATTACCTTCACACCCAGGTACAATGCTAAACCACAATCACACATGTACGCGCGCGCACACACACGCACACACACAAAGTCTAATTTATTTATATTGTGTGTTCTTCACTAAGCAGATTTACAAAATGCAGCTTTACAAATGTTTGGGTCTAGATCCCTAATGAGCAAACCAATGGTGACTTTGGCACTGTGTGTATGTGTGTGTGTGTGTGTGTGTGTGTGTGTGTGTGTGTGTGTGTGTGTGTGTACCGGTCCCTCCATGAGGAAGCCCAGTGCTTCATCCCAGAGTTTCCTGTTGGCTTGGTCCTCCTGTATGAGAGACCGCTGCTGTTCAGACAACACAAACGCCTCTGCATCCCTCAGCCTCTTCACCCTGGGCTCCTCCGGCTCCTCACAGACTACACGCACACACACACACACACGCACACACACGCGCGCGCACACACACACACGCACGCACGCACGCACACACACACACACACACACACACACACACACACCCCAGACACACACACAGTCAAACAAACATGTACACACACACACATGTACACGCACAAACACACAGTCACGCACACACACAAACACAGACATGTTGCTTAGAAGAATGCATTAGAAGAACCCCACACAAACACACACCATTACCCACACACCTACAACCACACCCTTTCTACACACATCTATACCCTCACACACACACACACACACCCACACACCTACAACCACACCCTTTCTACACACATCTATACCCTCACACACACACCCACACACCTACAACCACACCCTTTCTACACACATCTATACCCTCACACCCACACCCACACACCTACAACCACACCCTTTCTACACACATCTATACCCTCACACACACACCCACACACCTACAACCACACCCTTTCTACACACATCTATACCCTCACACACACACCCTCACACACACACCTACAACCACACACCTACAACCACACCCTTTCTACACACATCTATACCCTCACACACACACCCTCACACACACACCTACAACCACACACCCACACACCTACAACCACACCCTTTCTACACACATCTATACCCTCACACACACACCATTACCCACACACCTACAACCACACACCCACACACCTACAACCACACCCTTTCTACACACATCTATACCCTCACACACACACCCACACCCCTACAACCACACCCTTTCTACACACATCTATACCCTCACACACACACCCTCACACACACACCTACAACCACACACCCACACACCTACAACCACACCCTTTCTACACACATCTATACCCTCACACACACACCTACAACCACACACCCACACACCTACAACCACACCCTTTCTACACACATCTATACCCTCACACACACACCATTACCCACACACCTACAACCACACACCCACACACCTACAACCACACCCATTCTACACACATCTATACCCTCACACACACCTACAACCACACCCTTTCTACACACATCTATACCCTCACACACACACCTACAACCACACACCCACACACCTACAACCACACCCTTTCTACACACATCTATACCCTCACACACACACCATTACCGACACACCTACAACCACACACCCACACACCTACAACCACACCCTTTCTACACACATCTATACCCTCACACCCACACACCTACAACCACACCCTTTCTACACACATCTATACCCTCACACACACCCACACACCTACAACCACACCCTTTCTACACACATCTATACCCTCACACACACCCACACACCTACAACCACACCCTTTCTACACACATCTATACCCTCACACCCACACCCACACACCTACAACCACACCCTTTCTACACACATCTATACCCTCACCCACACCCACACACCTACAACCACACCCTTTCTACACACATCTATACCCTCACACCCACACACCTACAACCACACCCTTTCTACACACATCTATACCCTCACACACATACCCTCACACACACACCTACAACCACACACCTACAACCACACCCTTTCTACACACATCTATACCCTCACACACACACCATTACCCACACACCTACAACCACACACCCACACACCTACAACCACACCCTTTCTACACACATCTA
Source organism: Brachyhypopomus gauderio (assembly GCF_052324685.1). Classification (NCBI taxonomy): domain Eukaryota; kingdom Metazoa; phylum Chordata; class Actinopteri; order Gymnotiformes; family Hypopomidae; genus Brachyhypopomus; species Brachyhypopomus gauderio. The sequence goes on from NC_135228.1 coordinate 884,297, forward strand.
TACCCTCACACACACACCCTCACACACACCCACACACACCCACACACACCCACACACACACACACACCTGTCTCTTTCAGGGTCCCACCGTTGCTCTGTACTTGTCCATCCTTGTTCACTTTAGGCTTCTCTTCTATTTCCTCACTCCCCTCTTCCTCCTTCACACGCTTCACCGGGCGGATGGTCTTGGGTCGGCCGCGGCCCCCGTGCCTCTTCCCCCGCGATGAGCCCCCTCTCACCCCCCTCACACTGGCTTCCCTCTTATTCTTATTGGCCATAGCCTCCAGATAGCCTGGGGGATACTGAGGAAAGAAAGGTGTGTGTGTGTGTGTGTGTGAGAGGGGGGGGGGGGGGGGGGGGGGGGAGACAGGGAGAGAGAGAGAGAGAGAGAGAGAGAGAGAGAGAGAGAGAGAAAGAGAGGGAGGGAGAGAAGATGGAGATTCTAGTATAGTAGGTGTATTAAGTATAACAGGTGTAGTAGGTATGGCAGGTAAGGTGAGTGTTGTAGGTATAGCAGGTATGGTGAGTGTAGTATGAATAGCAGGTGTAGTAGGTATGGTTAGTGTAGTAGGTATGGCAGGTATGGTGAGTGTATTAAGAATAGTAGGTATAGTAGGCATGGTGAGTGTAGTACGTATAGCAGGTGGAGTAGGTATAGTAGGTATGGTGAGTAGTAGGTATAGCAGGTGTAGTAGGTATAGTAGGCATGGTGAGTGTAGTACGTATAGCAGGTGTAGTAGGTATAGTAAGCATGGTGAGTAGTAGGTATAGCAGATGTAGTAGGTATAGTAGGTATGGTGAATAGTAGGTATAGCAGATGTAGTAGGTATAGCAGGTGTAGTAGGTATAGTAGGCATGGTGAGTGTAGTATGTATAGCAGGTGTAGTAGGTATAGTAGGCATGGTGAGTGTAGTATGTATAGCAGATGTAGTAGGTATAGCAGGTGTAGTAGGTATAGTAGGCATGGTGAGTAGTATGTATAGCAGGTGTAGTAGGTATAGTAGGCATGGTGAGTGTAGTATGTATAGCAGATGTAGTAGGTATAGCAGGTGTAGTAGGTATAGTAGGCATGGTGAGTGTAGTATGTATAGCAGGTGTAGTAGGTATAGTAGGCATGGTGAGTGTGGGTGATGAATCCTTACCTGCACTCTGAGGCCAAGCTTCTTACTGCGCTCGAGCCCTTCGGGGGTCCACGGGGCAGGCTCGACATCATCCCGCCTCAGCAGGTACCGCCAAACCAGGAAGCCACACTTCCCGATCTCTGGCCAGTACTTCACCACCTGGAAGAGCCAAGGAGCACCTCGTTTAGCATAGCGCAAAAACATGGCAAACACACGTCTGTTCCCAACTGCTGCAGTTCCGACTATTTGATAAGCAGTGAGGAACAAGACTAAGTAATGGTGTGACACTACAATTATATTACAGACAAAAAACAAAGCTGTCTCTCAGATAAAAGATTTAATAAATGACACGACTGAGCGTGTCGGTTATTCGGAGCACAAGGAATGATTACAACTGACAGCTGGGTGCAGGTTCTTGTGTCTGTGTACGTGTGAGGTAAATGAAAGAGAGAAAATGAAAAAGAGATAGATACACACACACACACACACACACACACACTCTTTACATCACTTCAATTTTGTGTATTGCTTTGTCATACCTGCATAATCAGTCATCCCAATAAAGAATTATTAAAGTAGTGAATGAAACGAATAAATTAAATGAATGACGTGAGAGGAAGAGAGAGACAGAGGTAGAGAGACAGACAGAGAGAAATGATGTAATCAGGAACTATTGCTAGTCAGTGTCTCCCTCATAACTTTAGGAAAACAATAAACACCGCACAAAATCGCATTTTCTGAAGGTCTATTATCTCTGCAGGAACAGAGGAATAACTGAGACGGCTGGCTGCTATGACGATAGCCCTGTCCCAGCCAGTGACCTCCATCAGGCAGTGGTGGTGTTGTATGTGGCCGTTTATGTTTCGTTTGCGTTCCCACATGTTTTCCGTTTGGGTTTTCTGCCATGGCCCACTAGGTGGCGCATGTTCGCCGTCGCCACACCTCCCATGTCTGCTTATGTCATTCCCTTTATAAACCCTTCCTGACTGTGTGATCATCATCAGGCACAGAGAATGTTACATTGGCTTCCTTTAGTTCTGATTAGCCCAGTGTCATGTTCTCTCCTTTCTTGGGTTTAAACTCTTCAGTTGGAGATTCAGTTTGTGTTCTCCTTGTTTCCTACATGTTTGAGCAAAATTAGATTTTTTAAATGAATACACATTCGGATTTCAAGTGGAGACACATTTGCTCACGTAGTTTAAATACATGCGGATGAAATTTCACCACCATACAATGCAGATACAAGGCGTGTGTTTAAAATGGCCAAGTGTAAAGAGGGTGAGAGAGAGAGAGAGAGAGAGAGAGAGAGAGAGAGACCTTGCGTTATTATGCATTTTTGGTGCTCACATTAGGATGTAATTTGCCATATAAGAAGTTACACATAAACACAGCTAGGACACACTGTGATCAGCTTACAATCAGCTCACTCAAACCACAATCCGAGGTGGCCAGATACAGATCTAGACCACATTTCATAGATCACATTTAATACAAGTAAACAGATCTAGATCACGTTTAAAACAAGGGTAAAAAAGAATGTGCTTTCATTATTTGCATACAATTATGAAAAGGCAAATGGGTGCGTCTGGTTTAGACAATGATGGCATTGACCACTGCAGAAAGCAGCTGTGAAGCAAAAAAAAAAAAAAAAAAAATATATATATATATATATATATATATATATATATATATATATATATATATATATATATATATATATATATATATATATATAAACAAATCTCCTCCTCTGCCAGCAGTCAGTCTACTACCTGCTTCATCATTCAGAACTGGAGAGTCTTGCCGTATACTGAGCAGATGGATATATAAATATGAGAACAAGGTGTAGTAAATAATGTAAGGGATTGTTAAGAAAATAGGATTATTATGATAAGATATATATTATGAATTAAGAGTATGTAAAAAAATAAATAAATAAATAAAATATATATATATATTAAGCGCATACAATAAGACATTTGTCGTATTGATAGACTTTTAAAATGTTCTTGTGCAAAGGACAATCAGAATTAAAGTCATGTGGAGAGTGCAAATGCAGCTAAAAGCTTGTGTGAGTTCTTATGTGTGTTAGGTTGCCTCACACCATCACACGTTTGGTGTCAGTGGTGGTCATCCATAGGCGTGATGCACAGAAGCTGTTTCTGAGTCTGGTGGACCTTGACTTCACACTCCTGCACGTTTACACTACTGCTTGCTGGTACGTGTTCTGACCCTGGTGAGGTAAATGTCTTCAAGTTATGAAGAACCAGCTCCTGTGATGGTTCTGTGATGGATCTGTCTTCTCCACTGAAGAGCCTACAGAAAGACGCTCTCGACAGACGCCTGCTGAAGTGTCTCAAGTGGACGTGAGCTGGAGCGGTATTCTCAGGAAGAACTAGCATTGCTCTAACTTCTTTAACAGATTAGATGTTTTGTGGGACCAGGTGGAGTCATCGCTGATCTGAATGGTGGGGAATTTGAAGGTGTTCACCCTTTCCACCCCTGCCTCACCTGCGGGTGGCGCTGTTTGCTGCAATGATTCCCTTAACCTTGTTGGTATTTAAGGGAAGATAGCTGTGCCGGCACCATGCCACCAGATTGGTCACCAACCGTCTATATGCTGACTCATCACGTCCGGTGATCACTCCAAGGACAGTGGGATCTTCAGGACATTTATTTGATGCTGGTGTTGGCCTGGTAGGCAGCATGGTCGTACGTGAAGACAGCGTAGAGTGTGAGACTCAACACACAGACTTCCACATTTACGGTTTGTGTGCTGGATGTACAGCTGCTGATTCTAACAGACTGAGGTCTTTATGTCAGGAGGTTCAGCACCCAGTTAGTTCAGCACTACAGAAAGAAGTTAGTAGTCTTGGATGTCAGTAGTCTGGGCATATGGGGCGTTTTGGTAGGCACTGAGGTTGGCTGGCAGGCACTGGGACAGATGACTGGGCTCTTCTTAGGGAGGAGCATGATGGTGGTGATCTTAAACCAGGTGGGCACAGTGGCTTAAGCGAGGGACATGTGGAGGATGTCTGCATGGACACCACCCGGCTCTAATGAGGATGTCCAGAGTGCCTGCCTACACACACACACACACACACACGTCCTCCTCAGGGTCTTGCTCGCTCCTGCTGATGAGACTGTTGTGAACGATGTGAATGATGCACTCTGGGTGCCCCCGTTGCCATGGCACCACTCGCTGGGCACAGAAATGATCAGCTCCTCTGGCAGTGAATCAGTTTTGTGTATCAGTAGTATTGTTTGTGTGTCCGTAGTGTGTTGGTATTGTTTGTGTATCAGTAGTATTGTTTGTGTGTCAGTAGTGTATTGGTATTGTTTGTGTGTCAGTAGTGTGTTGGTATTGTTTGTGTATCAGTAGTATTGTTTGTGTATCAGCAGTGTGTTGGTATTGTTTGTGTATCAGCAGTGTGTTGGTATTGTTTGTGTATCAGTAGTATTGTTTGTGTATCAGCAGTGTGTTGGTATTGTTTGTGTATCAGCAGTGTGTTGGTATTGTTTGTGTATCAGCAGTGTGTTGGTATTGTTTGTGTATCAGTAGTATTGTTTGTGTATCAGCAGTGTGTTGGTATTGTTTGTGTATCAGTAGTGTGTTGGTATTGTTTGTGTATCAGCAGTGTGTTGGTATTATTATAATGCGTGTTAAGTGTGCAATGATCTCGGTGCACGTGGCCATGTGATGCAGCCTAGAAGTGGATGAGAATCCAAGTGTAAATGGAGTCCAGACAAAGTATATCCAGACACCATCCAGACAGAAATACATATTCATGTAAGGAGTAAACAGTCCCATAGAGACAGTGAGAGTGCATATGTCTGACCTTTTATGTAGAAAACAAACAACGGCTATTAACAAAAACACAGCAAAATGTAGCAGCAATTTCCCAATATAGCGAATTTGAATGAATTTTTTCTGATCCTTATAAGGTGTGGTCACCACAGGTAGGGACCGGTGTTCTGGGGTATCTGCATCTCTGCAGCACGGACCATGGCAGACCCTGCCTACGCTGTTTTCTGACGTGCCCTCGTGACCTCTCACCTGACCACCAGAGGTCATCTCTGCAGTAGCTTCTAGATGCGTTTAACAGCTCATGATTAGCACCAATAATATGATCTGTTGTGATCATATTGTGAGCATTAACAGTCACTAGCCGTTACAGGTCCAGGCAAAAAGGTTCCTGTAGACTGGGCTGATTTGAACCCTGACTGGAGCACACCTCATATCCAGTACCGACAAAACCATCCAGAGGCAGATCAAATCACGAGTCTGAAGCAATACACATTTTTGCAAAACATGCCAAGTTTGGTGTGCATGTTTTTTTATGTCTGTTTGAGTGTTTGTATGTTTCTCTGTGAGTGTATTTAAGTGTGTGTGCAGGCATGTTTATTTATAGAGCACATTTCTTGCTTGATGCAATTCACGATGCTTTACAAATAAAACAAGAAATGTAAGACAACTCATTCAAAAGAGAGAAGACAGCACCAACCCTGAGAGTTCAGAACAGTGTGTTTAAGCTTTTCCGGGCCTAGCACCGACACTACGCTCCATCAACTGAGGAGTTGTTCCTCTGGGCCTAGCACTGACGCTACAGGCCATCAACAGAGGAAGCCTATGATCAACTAGTGAGCTGAGAGATCTGCTGGGACTGTGGCGTTTGAGCAGGTCGGGCAGATGCACTGGCCCTGAGTCATTCAGTGATTTATAAACCAGTGACAGTACCTTAATGACAACTCTGAAGTTAACTGGGAGCCAGAACAGGGGTGAGGTGTCCTGTACTTCCAGTAAACGCTCTGGAAGTGTTTGGATTATTGTCTTTGTAGTAAGTGCGGCAAGGACGCCATTACTGTAATCGGGTCTGCTGGAAATGATGAATGTTCGGAGTTTCTCAACCTCTTGTTCTGACATGAAATCTTGCTCTGACTCAAGATCTTTATTTCTCTCTCATCTCTATTTTCTATAACAGAAATCACAGTTTTACCTTTATTCAGCTGACTGGTTCTGGCACTGACAGTGTATAGTAGGTGTGTTTGTGTGTGTTGGTGTATTAGTGTTTCTGTATATGTGTGTTTGTATGGGTGTTTGTATTTGTGTGTGTGTGTGTGTGTGTGTGTGTGTGTGTGTGTGTGTGTGTGTGTGGGGGGGGTGTTTCACCTTATATATCCCATCATAGCGATTGCCCTCTTCAGGGGCATACTTGCTTATTCGCCTGCCCTTGGAACTTCGAATCACTCTCACTGGTTTTCCTGCCCGCCAATTACGAGACTCCGCCCCATCCTTATCGTTCAAAGGGGCATCACAGTTGAGTGCCAGTGCCCTGAGAGGTCAGAGGTCATATTCTATGATCAAGATAAGTCAAGCTGAACCCCATGCACATAGCCACAATCATGATAGAAACAAACAACATAAACTAAACAAAAACCAAACAGACAAAACAAATAAACAAAAACAAACAACACTCTGATCAGACTAATCAGTCCTACCAGGAGTTCGCGGAGTTTTTTGTGATTGTTGCGGTCTAAAAAATTAGCTTTTTTTGTGATTACATTGCAATATGGAGTAAATGTTGTATGGTTTCCTCTATTTAGTAATCCATTTTTATTATATATTTACCTATTTATTTACCCATGTATTTATTGTCCATTTATTTATTTGGATCTCCCTATGGGTATTATGCTTCTTATCCTGTGTTTACCCCTGGTTTTAACACTTCAAGCAATGATTTTATTTCTCTTACTCTAGTTTGGGCAGGAATGATCCCTCTCAAGTTTTTGTATGCCCGCCCCCTGAAACACAGGTGTTGGGACAGAGAATGCACAATGATCCCTCTCACTTTCTTGAAATGATCCCTCGAAGTGCAACAGCTCGGTGGCAGAAATGGACTTTCTGTCTCTTAAAAGACTATGAAAAATCACTTGGAGTGGATGGGCTGGTGCTAGAAATGTTAAACTTGTTGGAAATACATGTATGAACCCATCGTTGTGAAACAATAAAACACTGAGAAAAAAAACAGTTTACCCCGCTTTCATGTAGTGTACTGGGATACTGATTTCCCGATCTTCTTGCCGTTATTTTCGTCGGCAAGTGTGAAATGTTCGCCTCGCTCATGCTGCTTTCAGTCTGCCCCTCTTGAACGTATACACGGAAGTAAGGCGGGAGTTTGTCGATGTCACATCAAGACGACATCAGTGATTGGTCAAATTTGCGGGAAAGTTGCGGTGATTGGCTGAAGTTGCAACACCGCCCTGAATTCACGGGGTTTGCTTAAATTTGCGTTGAAGTTGCAAATCGCAACATCGCGAGGGTCTGACTAATTAATGCTGCTTATGCTACAATGATGAGAACAATCGTTAATAAACCCCCAAGTGCACCACACACCTGTTCATGTGTGTGAGGGTCTGATCAAAGGAGTGTTCTCCAATACGCTTGTTTCCAGAGAGGTCACGTCCTCCGCTGCCCGTGTAGGTGAACTCATCTCCTCTGTCCTGGAACAATCAGAAAGGTCAAAGGTCAAAGCCAGGATCAAAGTTGGGAGAAGCTGTCCTCTAGACGGATAACCAAAACCCTTATTCTAACCATTATACAAGAAAGCTTTCTACAACAGCCTAACATCACTGCAGACCTGAGACCAGTTTTGGTGAAAGAAATGTGTGTTAACTGATCTGGTTACATGTCCTTCAGGCCTGTCCTCTTCAGAACGACCAATCAAAACGTCTCCTTACTTTTTTACATATGAGGCAAAGGATTTTAGTTATTCAACAATCAATTGGAAAGAGTAAGAGAGTAAGAGAGAGAAAGAGAAGACATTAAGGAGAAGAAGCGAAGACAAATTCATCCACAAAGTCCTAACAGCACCCAGCAATTCAAGGACTGAAAGAATGACCTCAAAAAGAGACATTACATTATGCAGCACTCCCCATACATACACCCCCCATACACTCCCCACAGTCACTAAACCACAGTGTTACTCCCCTCACAATGTCACATCCCACACACTGTCACTCCCACACACTGCCACATGCCTGTGTTACACCCCACACAACGTCACTCACCACACAACGTCACTCACCACACACCGTCATTCCCTACACACCGTCACTCACCACACACTCACCCACCACACACCGTCACTCACCACACACCGTCACTCACCACACTCTCACTCACCACACTCTCACTCACCACACTCTCACTCACCACACACCGTCACTCACCACACACTCACTCACCACACACCGTCACTCCCCACACACCGTCACTCCCCACACACCGTCACTCACCACTTCATCCTCGAAGCCACCAGCCAGCACCAGTGAATACGATCCGTCGTTACTGCGTCCATGGATACCACCAACGTGAGGCCGATGCACCCCTGCCTCACTCACCTACATCAAGACCAAAACAATCCATCCAATCCAAACATCCAACCAATTAATCAGATCACTGACCAGAACCAGGGTCCAACAGACGGCAGAACTCTCTCTAGTGCTGCAGGACAGCCAGACATAAATTAGTCCAGTTCTATTTCACCCCTGGATCTACAGGTCCAGGGCAGTAGTTCAAGACCGCAGTACAATTAGTGGTTAGGAATACTGACCAAGTTTTATATGTCGGTACATTTTCACATACAGCATGTATTTCAATGTTGTATAATGTATTAGATCACTTTCACACTACGGTTCGGAGCAGGACCCACTTGTTCCGTGAGTCCGGTACATTTGGTTAAGTGTAAAAGCAGTTTTTGTGCCCAGGAGTGATCCCAGTTCACCAATCTTTGGACCTTCTGAAATCGGTGGTCTGGGAGTCGTTGTGCGACCTGATCCAGGTGGGGAAGCGATCCTCTCACGGCATGTGGGCCTCGTGATTGGCTCATTCAGTAACGTGACTGCTTCAACATATTATTGTCACACTTTTCATGTGTCACTGCACTGTGCTTCATGTAGGCCAGCCATACGATAGTCCGTGTTATCGCTACTGGTCGACAGCACGTGCCTAACAAAATCACACTCTCGTAGGTTTGGTGCACGCTTATTGTGACAAGATCAGGAGTGTGGGTACATTGTGAAAAACGCACACGTCATGCTGGCCTACATGGCTAAACTCTCTCCTACGATAACACCTCGTAAAGTACTGTTGATAATGAGCCCAGAACGGCTCCACGGAGCGAACTTATTTGGGTGTGAAAAGGGTCTTAAAGTCACATGGCCTTAGCTGGTTGCTCACCTGCACACGGAACTTCCAGGTGGTTCCGACCGGAATGCCAGGAACGGGTCCATAGTGATTGGAGGGAACGATGGTGCATTCTTTAGTTCGACCCACACACGCCATTCCCTACAACACACACACACACACACACACACACACACACGCTTACTTAAGTTACCGGTAGATCTCTTACCTTGTCCTAAGGTCATGTGCAGTGAGAGTAGATGAGAGTGGACCCCATGTCCCCGATGTCTTCAGACAGGACCTAATTCAGACAGCTGATACTGACTGTGCAGACAGGAACAGTGGAACACGAGTCTGCTCTTAGGACGAGGCGGTGTTCTTACAGCTTAACTGCTGACAAGTCATTACATGCACCAGTACTTTCCCAGTACTTTCCCAGTACTTTTCCAACAATTCATATATGAAAACATGAAACATCCAGGTACAAATGGTGATAAGTACAGAAGTGTTGCAAGGCTGTCGGACTGGTGGGTTTAACGGACTGCAGTTTGTTCCAGGAATGAGTGATGTGATTTTACTCCAGTGTTTCCAGTAAGAACAGCTAGAGTCTGATTCATGAGGACCAGCAGGAGTCAGCGCATAGGAGAGGAAATGAGTCACTGAGGACTCTAGGGTAACACACACACACACACACACACACACACACACACACACACACACACACAAACACACACGCGCACACACACACACACAAACATACACGCACACACACACACACACACATACACACACTCACTCACACACACACACAAACATACACACTCACACACACACACACACACACACACACACATGCATGCACACACTCACACACACACACACACACGCACACACAAACATACACACACACTCACACACACACACACACACGCACTCACATGCACACACACACACAAACATACACACGCACGCATACACACACACACACTCACGCACACGCACACACACACAAACGCACACGCACACACACACAAACATACACACGCACGCACGCACACACACGCACTCACACACACGCACACCCATGCAAACACGCAAACACACCCACGCAAACACAAATACACACACACACGCACAAACGCAAACACACACACACACACATGCAAACGCACAAACATACGCATACTCTTCAAATCTAGGGTAACACACAGACACACACAGACACACACATACACACAAACATACACTTAATCTTTAAATCTAGGATAACACACACTCACAAACACACAAACATACACATAATCTTCAAACACAGACATGCACACAGACATGTGAACACAACAAAATATACATACATACATACATACACTCCTGAAGTGGGCCACCCCGAGACCCCTG
>NC_135228.1:900000-920000 GCF_052324685.1 Brachyhypopomus gauderio
CTTCTCCTTAAAGAAGTGTGTGCTTGTTTGTCTTTGTGTCACTGAGGTGTTCTGCATGTGTTCTGTGTGTGTTTGTGTGTGTTCCGTGTGTGTGTGTGTGTGTTCTGTGTGTGTGTGTGTGTGTGTGTGTGTGTGTTGTGTGTGTGTGTGTTTGTGTGTGTTCTGTGTGTGTATGTGTAGGTGTGTGTTTTAGGGCGTGTCCCTACGTTTGAACTGCCCGTCTGCGTGAGAGAGAGGCGGAGCTCCAGTCATCTCTATATTGTAGATCTCATCCAGAAACAACAGTTTACAGTCACCAATCACATCACCAGGACCTCTGCAAAACAACCAATGAGAGACAGGATTGTTTCTGTGTGGCGTCAAATTTCAGCACAACCCGAGTACCACTTTCACAATGTTATATATATCTATGTCTATGTTTTAGTGAACAGTGTGTCTGACCTTTTGTTTTGATTTAGGATTACCTTTCTTTCTTGTTTTAGTGAACAGTGTGTCTGACCTGTTTTGATTTAGGATTACCTTTCTTTCTTGTTTTAGTGAACAGTGTGTCTGACCTGTTTTGATTTAGGATTACCTCTTCCTTTCTTACTTTCTTTCTTGCTTTGGGAAATTTAGTGCAATGTTCAGCTCATAACGGCTTTCTGACGTGTACAATAACAAATTCTCCATCTGGAGAGGTCAACATTACACAATGCAAAGTACCAGCACTTTAATTATCAATCAGATATTTTGAACACCAGCTAATTACAAGGTAAGATCTTCCAGAACCAAATGCTTTAATCAACCAAATGGTTCTCATCTATTTTGTGTCCAGCGGCTTCCCAAAAATATAGCTGGGAGGTCGCGACCCCTCCCAGTGGACTCCCTTCAAATTGTACTACAGCAGTGTCTGTTTTCCATGCAGGGATGTGGACTACCGGGAGAACACATGGCTCAGGAGTTCATTACACAAATACTACCTCTCCTGCCATTGCTAGCAAGTCTGTAACTTTGTAACAAGTTTGTGATTGTCATCTACACCACGCCATTCTTCAAAATGTAATCACACGTGCTCAATATTTAACACACAAAAGAACACAACATTGCTCACCCTAACTAAGCAAAACAACAGTGATATTAGTTTAGTAGACAACATTGTTGATGTTAGTTTTGTTGATTACATTAGTCATATTAGTTAGCTTGAAACCTAGATACCAGAGAGCATTAGATAACTTACTAAGTAGCTTGCTAGTTCACTCATTGTGAATTGTGTACTTAGGTGGTAATACCAGTGAACTAAACTAGCGAAACCTAATTTGCTATAGTTAACCATTTGCTAAGGTTAATTTAGTTAACAACTTGGTGATTGTATAATCTAGTGGTGAATTGGACTAGCTATTTGTTTGACCTAGCTATCGTTTGCTAACTTTGCTACCGCCTGTCCAACATTACAGGATAATCTGGCTGATTTTGAGTGATCTTAATCTTCCCAGATTATCCTGTGCTAAGGGATGTCTGTAATCCAGTCTTTAATCCTCTGACCTATTCCCAATTCAGCTAGGGCTTCCTGATAGATGACTGTTAAATGTGTTCAATATTTATCACTCAGTAATTTGTAGTAGTGTGGATGCCGAATCTCTGGTTTGAAATGCAATGAAGTCATGCCTGAAAGACCTTCGACCAATGAAAGCTGAGCTGAATGAAGCTTCACCTTTAGCACGTCCAATAAATCGAGAACAACGTGGTCTACAGAGAAGGATGATGAACTGTTTGCCAGCACACGTGATACATGAATGTGTGTAAAACGTGAGTTGGAAAACATCTCCATCAGAAGCAACGAAGAAAGAAGAAACTGTGTCAGTCATTAGTTATGAATGGAGTATACTGGAGTCTGTATAAAATCACATTAGTTTGTAAGAAAACCCGATGCGGGTTGAACCCTGGGGCTGAGGTTGAGAGAGGTGGCCCGTTTACCCAAGCAAGATCTTCACCCGGACCTCCTTGTTGGTTCTGGAGATGTGCTTGAGGGATGTGATCTCAGCGTCATACCAGAAGCCCCTCTCCTCCGGCAGCTCCAGGTTGTAGTTGACCATCACTACCTGGCCCACCTCCAGCTCCTCGAAGCGCAGCAGTGTCCGGGCCCGCGGCCGCACGTCCTCACCGTTCATCTCCACCACGCCGTTCTCCGGGTAGCTGCAAACACATGACGCACAGAGAGAGACGTCATCCAGCAACGCCCACAGTTCACTGCCAATCCTACTCTCCCTGTGATAGCGTACTTGTTGATATTGCAATACTCCATTCAGTATACTCCAATATACTCCATTCAGTGTACTCCAGTATATGTCATTCAGTGTACTCCAGTATACTCCATTCAGTACACTCCAGTATATGTCATTCAGTGTACTCCAGTATACTCCATTCAGTGTACTCCAGTATACTCCATTCAGTGTACTCCAGTATATGTCATTCAGTGTACTCCAGTATACTCCATTCAGTATACTCCAATATACTCCATTCAGTATACTCCAGTATACTCCATTCAGTACATTCCAGTATACTCCATTCAGTGTACTCCAGTATACTCCATTCAGTGTACTCCAGAGGTGGTATTTAAAAGCACCATCTCTGAGGCGAACATATCTTAATGGGCAGGTCTATAGAGATGTTGGTTATGATAAGCCCACCTTACTCTTGAGTTCTGCCATTTTATCCTGGAGCAAAGTGTTCACACCCTGAACGCTAACATTTGACCATGAAGCAAAACACTTAACCCTGATCCCTCGGGCATTTTATACCAGAACAAAGCACTCATCCCCAGATCGCTGTGGTCATGCTGCAGCACAGCAGGGTCTGTTTTGGCAAAGTAAACGATGTAAATCCTGAACCAAAAGAGACAACTAGCAATAGTAACTACAACAAATCAAATCAAAGTAAGTGTGTCCTGTTGAGACACCTTTCTGTCATTTAGACCAAACCAAATCAAAAACTGCAGTGGTTTGTTCCACCTCCAGCTTCCCAAACCTACATACCACAAAGACGAGAACGGACCCATCGCAATATGAATATGCTGACCACTGTGACGGAAAAATAAGTCTTTCTTCTTGTTTTTTTTTTTTTTTTTGGTCATATTTTCAAGGACGTTCCAATCAAATCAATTAGCATGAAATAATTAATGCCTAACCCTACAAGGATAAAATCATCTTTTTATAATTTATCTTGTGAAACAGTGACTGCAAGTGAAAAAAAACTATTTACTGATAGAAAAACATATCCAAGACACAGTTAACAGGTATAAGATGTGATTCTGGGTAAACCTTTTCTTTCATTCTTCAGAACAATCAGACAACTCCATAGCTCATATTCATGTCTAACACACACACACACACACACACACACACACACATGTGTGAAAATCTTTAAAACATTGACAGAACTGATGCCACTGAACGCAGGTCCCTCTCAACACAGCTGCCATTAAACCCAGGTGTTTTTGAAAGAGATGGCTAGAAAACAGCAAGCATAAGAAATACAAAAGCAATATAGCAGCAGGAATGTGAGGATGTGTGAGAGAAAAATACAATGTGAGGATGTGTTTGTGTGAGAAAAACAGATTGTGAGTATGTGTGTGAGAGTGAGAGAGAGAAAGTAACTACTAGAATGTGGTGAACACCGTGTTCTGGCGACTCAAGGTTTGCTGGCAGAGATTTCTTCACATACAGTACCACACCGGTTTATGGGGGCCTGTGATTGCTCAGTACTGCCAATTCTTCCAGAATGGCCCAAATTCTGCTATTCAGTGTCAAGATTAATGTGCAAGTCACAAACCATGAACACATAAACACAGCATTAAACACAGGTTAACAGCATACATCTAAACGCATAATTAAATATGGACACTCATATTTGTTTACTCTCTCCATCTCTGCCTTTGTTTCAGCTCTAAAGGCTAACGGGGGGAGTATGTAATGACCAGTGCCTGGGGTTTGGGTTACAAACCACAAGCGGCTCATTTTGTTTGCTAACAACTGGACAACAGAGCAAGGCCTTAAGACTGATTCCAACCACAGTTGGGCCTCAAGACTCCATCCAAACTGAACCCTGCTGGACTGAACCGTGCTGGCTAAAGCACCATCCATGGGTGTCCGTTTCAGTCAGATAATCCCTAACACTAAGCCAAGATCAGTAATGTAAAACATGCAGTGCATGATGGTAATTTTTTAATGTTGTAAATAAGATAATGACCAAGATGACAATGTGTAGATTATAATGTACATAACTATGCTGTACCTTTTTCTATGTTGTAATGTAAGTGTGGGAAAATTCCATTATATAATATTCTCTGTGGTTAGGTTTCTAAATGTTTAGAGAAGTTGTTGTTAAATGTTTAGGTAAGGTAATGTTTAAATGTTTTGGCAAGGTAAAGGCCCCTGACGAGAAAGGAAGCTGCCTCCTTGTTGAAGAACCACTGGAATCTTCAACAATAAAACTGAAGGCGCCTTGATATTTTCTTAGAAATTCTCTCCCCATTTTCCATCACAGGTGGTTTGCATTTCTGACAAGCTGTTTTCCCTCACAAATTATATCACACACACACATGCTCACAAACAGAAATGTCTATAGTTCAATTGTGACCACAACACACACAAGGGAGGAAAAACTGTCTCCCACACACTCCAGCAGACCACAGCGCCCAGCTCTCAAGCAAGCTTACACACAGCCACAAACACACACACATGCATTTACACACACAATTTACAACAGCAGAATATATCTCAGGGAGAAGCACCGTAATGCTTTTAGCTGGTGTGGGAACATTGTTTATATTCATATTTTTTATTATACATACACATATATTTGGAATTGTATTCAAAACTGTGGTGGTTAATTCCAGACATACATTTATTTTTGCGTTTTTGTAGTGTGTCTAATATTCGTGTAGTTGGTGAATATGTTTTGGTGTGCATACGTTACAGCGTAAAAATAAAAAGAATCGCTCAGCGCTCCCGAGAAGTCGGTGGTATCCATGGCAACGGCCGGCTCTGAATGAATTTGCCATGGAAGGGAAACGAGAGACGGGAAAAAAAAGAACGAGAGAGGAAAAGAAAAAAGAGGAGTGTGGATCGTTCGGCTCCTACGGCTGTAGGCAGAAACCCGAGAAGGAGGGAGAGTGTGGATTTTAATAAGCACATTCTAACCTGACAGACAGATGCACACACACCAACCATGCCATATACCACACACACACACACACACACACACACACACACACACACACACACACACACACCAACCATGCCATATACCACACACACACACACACACACACACACACACACACACACACACCAACCATGCCATATACACACACACACACACACACACACACACACACACACACACACACACACACACACACACACCAACCATGCCATATACCACACACACACACACACACACACACACACACACACACACACACACACACACACACACAACCATGCCATATACCACACACACACACACACACACACACACACACACACACACACACACACACCAACCATGCCATATACCACACACACACACACACACACACACACACACCAACCATGCCATATACCACACACACACACACACACACACACCAACCATGCCATATACCACACACACACACACACACACACACACACACACACCAACCATGCCATATACCACACACACACACACACACACACACACACACACCAACCATGCCATATACCACACACACACACACACACACACACACACACACACACACACACACACACACACACACACCAACCATGCCATATACCACACACACACACACACACACACACACACACACCAACCATGCCATATACCACACACACACACACACACACACACACACACACACACACCAACCATGCCATATACCACACACACACACACACACACACACACACACACACACACACACCAACCATGCCATATACCACACACACACACACACACACACACACACACACACACACACACACACACACACCAACCATGCCATATACCACACACACACACACACACACACACACACACACACACACACACACACACCAACCATGCCATATACCACACACACACACACACACACACACCAACCATGCCATATACCACACACACACACACACACACACACACACACACCAACCATGCCATATACCACACACACACACACACACACACACACACACACACACACACACACACACCAACCATGCCATATACCACACACACACACACACACACACACACACCAACCATGCCATATACCACACACACACACACACACACACACACACACCAACCATGCCATATACCACACACACACACACACACACCAACCATGCCATATACCACACACACACACACACACACACACACACACACCAACCATGCCATATACCACACACACACACACACACACACACACACACACACAGACACCAACCATGCCATATACCACACACACACACACACACACACACACACACACACACACACACACACACACACACACACACACACACACACACACACACAGACACCAACCATGCCATATACCACACACACACACACACACACACACCACACACACACACACACCAACCCATGCCATCTAACCCACACACACACACACACACACACACACACACCAACCATGCCATATACCACACACACACACCAGCACCATGCCATATACCACACACACACACACACCAACCATGCCATATACCACACACACACACACACCACACACACACACACACACACACACACACACACACACCAACCATGCCATATACCACACACACACACAGCAACATCAACACACACACACACACACCAACCATGCCATATACCACACACACACACACACACACACACACACACACACACACACACACACACACACACACACACCAACCATGCCATATACCACACACACACACACACACACACACACACACCAACCATGCCATATACCACACACACACACACACACACACACACACACACACACACACACACCAACCATGCCATATACCACACACACACACACACACACACACACACACACACACCAACCATGCCATATACCACACACACACACACACACACACACACACACACACACACACACACACACACACCAACCATGCCATATACCACACACACACACACACACACACACACACACACACACACACACACACACACACACACACACACACACAACCATGCCATATACCACACACACACACACACACACACACACACACACACACACACACACACACACACACACCAACCATGCCATATACCACACACACACACACACACACACACACACACACCAACCATGCCATATACACACACACACACACACACACACACACACACACACACACACACACACACACACACCAACCATGCCATATACCACACACACACACCTACAGACGAGACAGCACACACAAGCGCGGGACAGACAACACCCATTTATGCACCCATCACTCCTCATCTCTTCAAAGGCCTCAGGCAGGACGGCAAAGAGGTCTAGAAGTTCAAGTTTAAAAAATAAAAGTCCTCCAATTAATGTTGCATCACCCAGGTGATATTAGTAATTAATTTCACTTTTTTCACTAAATCCCAGTAGACACAACACACTTTTACTTTTGCTCTACTGTACACGGGTTAAAGAAGACCAAGAGAATGCCAATACTATGACTCTGAAGTCAGAGAGACACAGGGAAAGGCAGTGAGACAGGTAGTCAGACTGACAGAAATGCAGTGAGAGACAAGAATTTGTTCATATATCAAAATTTGTCATCAAGTAACTTCTGGATTTTTTCCTTCTGTTTTGAAAAAGTGTTGAAATGAAATGAACAAGAACATTGTGGGTCGTAACTATCAGCTGAAACTCGGAGAGACCATTATGTTGCTATTAGGGTCAGGTGTTATAACCCTATGGGTTTGGGTTTATAACCTTAAGGGTTAGGGTTAGTCTTTATAACCTTATCGGTTTGGGTTTATTACCCTAAGTTACACGCCCACAACCTGCTTGACATCGCATTTTTATTCACATTAATAGTTTACGATGAGTCAAACGGCATCCTCACAAACACATGGAGTCTGTGAGACATTTATTTAGGCCTGGTTATGGACTGAGAGAAGTTTGTCGACATTTCTTCAAGCCTGGATATGGTTTGAGCGGTTAAGATAAGTTTGTGGACATTTCTTCAGGCCTGGATATGGTTTGAACGGTTGAGAGAAGTTTGTGGATATTTTTTTTATGAATTCTGTTTGGGTTGCTGTTGACTTCCAGTATCATGTTAGTGATGCTAGCGGTTAGTACCATCATGTAAATTAAAATGTTCACTAAAGTGCTCTTTTAGCTAAATCCTGCAGCTGTTGACTGAAATATTTTCCCTCAAAGTATCCAAAACCGACGCTACAGGCAACAGAAGCTTTACTGCATGTCACACGGTCATCACTACGTAACATTACACTTGCTCTGACTGCAGCAGACTTCTACTGTTAGCTTGTAAACCGTAGCAGTGTAAAGTATGGCTGTTTTTCACCAAGACAAACTCCCACGCCAGCACCTAATGATTAAGGGAGAAGGTCAAATTAACCCATTTATATTCCACAAAACAGGTCTGCCATGTTTAAACCAGGTTTAATACATAATATCTGAAACATCCAGGCCACTAGGTGTCACTATAACGGTTGTTTCTTAATGTGAATAAGAATCTTCAGAAAAAACAGCTCTTTACTTATGTGAAAACCATTGCGTTTAAACTGAGAACACATCACATTTAATGAAGCTTTTGGCAACACACAGTAAACACTTGAAACACTTGGCCCAGAAGATGGGGACAGCTGTATACTGTATTTATAGTATTAACTGTGAAGTTTCAAGTTTACTAGTTCAGGAATTGCTTAAGCACCGGAACTGTTTTAAAAGTATTGTTTAGGCACTGAGATTGGAAAGACCCCAAGAGATATATAGTCCAGTTTCTAACCCTAACCGTACTAATCTGTGGTCACGTCAACCTAACCCTGAATGGTCAAATTAAGCATGCATGAATACTGCTGGACGCTGTCTGCACTCTCACTCTACAAGTTATAGCAGCACATACAGATGTACAGTATATAACTGTAAATCATTACTGCAATTTTGACATTACAATATTGTCGAAGAAAGAAAATTACAAATGGTATTTTGCATGCTGTGAGTGTCACGGTGACAGCTCCGGACCCTTCCCTGTGGGCGTGTCATGACGTCGTCTGCGTGCTGTTATGTCCATGTTTGTACTTCCGTGGGTGTGGGTTGTTTGTGAGCGTGTTCGTTTGTTACACCTGTGCCTTGTCTCGAGGTCACGTGGGTCTGTGTAACTCACTTATTTAATGTGCGTTCGCGCAGTGTCGTGTGCTCGTCTTTGTCTAAGTTTCATGCCAGTGTGAGTGTCACTTTGTTGTGCTTGCGCCACCGCAGTGAAGCTACGTGTTCATTGTCAAAGTAAAGTTCGTGTTTGCACCTTCTGCTACGTGTCGTGTCCGTTCCTCCGCACGTCACAGAAAGACGAGCCAAAGAGAAAGAGGTATGCCTGGATACGCCACCCGGGCGCCTAAAGGGAAGAGAAAGAGCCGTCGCCACCACGGCTCTTCCCCGGTCCGTCACCACGAAGCCCCTGTCTCCGAGCAGGAGATGATGAGGAACCCGTTGTGCGCGTACATGCTCTGCGCGGCTCGGGAAGCGGAGGATGCGGAGATGGCAGAACACCTACGCCAATCCGCGGTCCGCATGTGGAGGGACCAGGACCTCGCCGCTTCCCTAGAGCCCCCGCACCGGGCGGTAAGAGGCGGCAGGACCGAAACCCCGCACGCGTATTCTCCCATGCCAGTGCCCGAGAGCGCAGAGCAAGGAGAGGATAGCGCGCTACTCCCGGTCTTCCCCGAGGAAGAGGAGACCGAGGAGCCGTTTTGGGTGGGCATGGGCGCCTTTTCCCTCACCCCTCCCGAGGAAGAGGAGGAAGAGTCCTATCCCCCCTCAATGTGCTCGAAGAGCACGGTGGATTACGGGGGTGAGGAAGGCAGTCTCCCACCGTCGGAGGGCGAGACGGAGGGGACGGACTCCGAGGAGGAGTATTCCCCGTCAATGTGCTCACGGAGCACGGTCTGCTACGGAGAGGAAGACTTCAGTGCTCCGCCATCGGAGTGCGAGGCGACAGGCGTGGACTCCGAGGAGGAGTATTCCCCGTCCGTATGCTCGGAGAGCACCGTTCGTTACGGGGGGGATGACGTCAGTCCCCTCCCATCCGACTACGGTGAGGAGAGCGAGGGGAAGAGCCCTCCGTCTGTATGTTCGCTCCCGACGGTATACAAAGGGGGAGGGAGCGGACCGGACAGTTCGTTCGCATCGGTGAGTGGGGATTCCTGCGAGGAGGAGCCCATGGACCACTCCCGATGCGAGACCCCCGCACGGTCCATGGACTGGAGCGTGGCCGAGGAGGAGGAGCCGGAGATGGACACCACCCCCGATACCGGTCCAAGAGGGGGCTGGCCTGGCAAGGGAGGGGCTTCCTACGGGAGATTCCCGGAGAGGGAGCGCCGGCAGGCCTATCGCGCAGCAAGCCCCTACGGTTCTCCCGGAGGAGGTAGTCACGGACCCGGGAGGAAGGTCGCTGTGAGACCCGCCGGTCGCGCTGCCTCCAAGCGGGCTAAAAGTCGCGCTGCACCTCGCGCGTCCGCCAGGTGTGCTGCCCCCAGGCGGTCGACCAGTCGCGCTGCACCCCGCGCGTCCGACCGAAGCACGGCACCCAAGCGGTCGGACAGTCACGCCGCCCCTCGAGCGCTCGCCCCCAGGCGGTCGACCAGTCGCGCTGCACCCCGCGCGTCCGACCGAAGCACGGCACCCAAGCGGTCGGACAGTCACGCCGCCCCTCGAGCGCCCGCCAGAGGGACTGGTCCCAAGCGGTCGACCAGTCGCGCTCCACCCAGCGCGTCCGCCGGCCGTGCGGCACCTGGTGGTGAGCGGGCGCAACAGGCGGGAGGAGCACCGCCTGCTGCAGCGTCTCCAGCCCTCGGAGCCTTCGCGCCGCTACTGGCGTTGCCTCAGGCGGGAAGCTTGGCTTCGGGGCTGAATGTGTGTGTTCCGGTGTTTCTGTCTGTCCCCTTGTGTCTCCCTAACCCACTGTTCCCTTTTGTGCCATTTGTGTTTCATGTTCCAGTGTGTGTGTTTGTCAGCGTGCCATTGTTTAACGTTTTCTCCCCTGTCTTCCCAGGGAGGGTGTGCTAGAGCTGTTCGCGGCGGTTCCCGCCGTCGGGGGTGACTGCTCTCGGAGGCTCACGATCCCGGCGGCTCCGGACCTGCCCCGTCGGTGTTGGTTCGGGGCTTCCCAGCTACGCGGGACGCTCCGGGAGTAGCGAGCCCCTGGCGGAGGGTTCTGTCACGGTGACAGCTCCGGACCCTTCCCTGTGGGCGTGTCATGACGTCGTCTGCGTGCTGTTATGTCCATGTTTGTACTTCCGTGGGTGTGGGTTGTTTGTGAGCGTGTTCGTTTGTTACACCTGTGCCTTGTCTCGAGGTCACGTGGGTCTGTGTAACTCACTTATTTAATGTGCGTTCGCGCAGTGTCGTGTGCTCGTCTTTGTCTAAGTTTCATGCCAGTGTGAGTGTCACTTTGTTGTGCTTGCGCCACCGCAGTGAAGCTACGTGTTCATTGTCAAAGTAAAGTTCGTGTTTGCACCTTCTGCTACGTGTCGTGTCCGTTCCTCCGCACGTCACAGTGAGCATGCTGACCAATCCCAGACATCCCAGTCCTCACTGAAGTTCTATTGAATACTGCAAGGCAATATACATAATCTCACAAAGATAATTTTGCCCATATCATAAAGCACTAATAGCAGACAACACGGCAACGCTGGGGACATCATCCCAAACCTGATCAAGCACTCCAAGTCCATCTGCTTCTCCGGTAAACCACTGGACTGACATAAGCCACCTGTCACTTACTGACAAGTGTGCTATACGAGTTATAGTGTGTTATGTGGGATGTGCAGTCAACATGTTAATATAGAGGTCATTACACTGGAGGCTGATAGTGTTATAGCAATATAAATATAAATATAAGTGTCACCGATGGCCCTTTGTCTGTTTCTATCAAGTACAAAACATCTGTTTCATACGCCTGTAGTACAACACCTCACACTATTTGATAGGCCAAAAGTATGACTGCATGTACGTGTATGTCTGATAGGTGAGTTGTACAACACCTCTGACCTACATGGTGGACCTTTTCCACGAGGAAGTGGAAGGGTTGCGGTCTGTCAGTCTAATCTGGAACCGCTCGTTGCGTTTCCCACCAAAATGAGCAGCTTCTAGAACCCTAAAAGTTCTCGGCTGGAACAAAAGAATCGTAGGTTCTTCAGCACTGACTGAGTTGACAAGTGGGGGAGTCTCTTATGAGGAAAGAGTAATGACATAGCGGATGACATAGCAGATGATATAGCAGATGACATAGTGTGTGCATTAGATGACTGGGCCACTGAATTCAGCTACAGCAATACTTGAAACTGACCTGCATCTCCATCCAGATCAGCCATTATTGTTAGGATGATTACATTTAACTTAGCCTTAGCGTAATGCATAATCTACATGTAACACCTACGCTCAAATGCTCACAGAGGGTCATTGCGCTCCGCCATCTTGTTACTACCGTTTACTGCTGGTGTGCAGTAACAGGACCGGTTCCAGTTCCTCATTGGTGGAAAAGAGCCAGTATGATAGGCCAGTAGTACAACACCATCTCTCAATGTCTAACAGGACATTAGTACAACACCCATCTACGCTTAACTTTACCAATACCAGCTTCTATGTCCGTTGATGCTTACTTATGTCACACATAAAACATACTGTTATCATAACTGTAACAAAACCTCTGAGATTTCTGCAATACCACCACTCTGAATTACATGAGGAGCAGTGGAACGGCAAAACTGTAAAATTGCCATAAAATTGTCTGTTAGAACTAAACTTTCAGGATTTCTTAACCTGAGATAATGAAGCACCATAGTCAATTGTTGTGGACAAGATCATCTGCTAGATGTGCTAAAAGTAATATTATTATAAGACTGTCTTTATTTTCAGAGCCCTGTAACCATTGGCACAGCACTGTCTATATTAGCATACAATTGACTATATTAGCATAGCACTGTCTCTATTTGCATAGCACTGTGTATATTAGCAGTCAACTGTCTCCATCTTAACATCGAGCTGTCTCCATTAGCACATCTCTATTATAATAGCAGAAACAATTTGAGTTGATATAGTATGATGGAAACATCTCTCAGGAAAAGGTGTTGGGGAGAAGTCACCATCACCACCATCACAGAAAATCCTCTCAGTCAAGAGCTGGTTTCACTTTTTGTATTATTTGGAAGGTTCATCTCCAACAAAATTTGGTCACCCAGAAGTTAAACATCTTAAATTGAGAGAACAGGTCTGAAGAAAGCTGGAGAGCATCCCCCCCCCCTGCTGGAAGAAGGTTTTGCTTTTTCAGAGACAGATGGAGAGAAGTGAGAGAGTGAGAAAAAGAGACAGAAATGCATAGACAGATAGGAGAAAGAGAGTCAAAGACATTCACTTCCCTCAGATATCCACCTTAACCTGTTCTGGCCACATCTGAATGCAACCCCCCGGCCTATCCCAAACGCCTGTTTTCTAAGTATGCACTGCTGTCTCACTGATGCAGTACATTTACCTCACAGATACCACACACCACAGATATAATGGCTTATACACCCATAAATCTCAACTTTAAGATCCCAAACAAATGATTAAAAAAATAAATAAAAAATTTCCTGAGGCTTGATCAAACATTCCAGAAATCCAGATGAACAGATGTATGGAGCTCAAACTACTGAGCAAATGCAGATGGCTGCCAAGCCACACCGCCGTTTGCTTTTGGTCTGGCGTGGGGCAACGGCCCTCCGAACGGCACTTACTCCTCGTATTTGATGTGGTACGTGACATCATCTTTGCTGTGTGCCGCGGTGACTGTCCGAGACGTGGAAGGCTCCTCTCCATCCGAGTGCAACCCCACGCTGCCCGTACCGTTGGGCTCCGCATCCGGTGCCTTCCCGTTAGTCCGTTTGCTAGGCCTGGCCCTGGCAGCAGGTGGCGACGTTTCCATCTTGCCGCCGTGTCCTTTGGTGAGGGGCGTGACCTTCTCGATGGTGCCCTCGAACCAAGCGCCAATGCTGATGTCCCTACAGTCCACCAGCTCATTGATCTGGGGCAGGAGAAGATGGTGGTTAGGACTTTGTTGCCTTTTACTGCCTCTACACAATAACTCATTACTCTGTTCACCCAGCAGAGCTTTTCACTAACGAGGGTCATTCTCAAATTATTGCAGAAAGCAGTGAAAGTCATGTCCCTTTGCGAAGAGCTCCTGTAACCGTAGCGACAGAAACATCTAATGTAAACATCTAACGTAAAAAAATTATGTACGTAAAGGCAGACAGCCAAAGAGCCAGCCAGCCAGACAGGCAGAGAGATTCTTACATCATCTTTGGACCAAAGGAGTTATGGATATGAACAACAAACTTACATTCACTCTGTGTAACACACACGGAGGACACACATTCCCACATGTACACACACTCACAAAGACAAACGGGGAAGAGAGGGAGAAAGAGAGGGAATGAAAAAGACACACTAAGAAACAGAGGGAGATACAGAAAAGGTAAGTGAAATGAGAAAGAAAGAGGACGAGAAAGGAAGACAAAAAGTGGGAGAAAGACAGAAAAAGAGGGAGACAGGGAGAGAGGGATGGGGACACAGTGTTTATGAGTGTTGTTGTAATGTATATAATAACACACACACACGCGCACACACTCACATTCCGAAACTCTGACATCACTCAGAAGGGCTATAAGGCAACGCAAAGCCAAGTGTGTGTGTGTTCCTACATTTGAACTGTTGCACTGTTCATTTCATTTTCATTTTCGGCATTTAGCAGACACTCTTATCCAAAGCGACTTACAAAGTGCTTTGCTTCTGATCACAGAATACATCCTAGGTAATAGTACGGATAGGCCAGAATTCAAGACTGTTTGGTGTGTTTAGCATTTAATCAGTGTGACTATGCCGTGTGTCTACGTTTGAACAGTTTCACTGTGCACATGTGTCACTATGTGGTATAAGTTCAAATAGATTCACATGTGACCAGTTTCAATATGGGGTTTAACTTTCATTGTGTGGTGTGTTCTATATAAATGACAATACCGAATATTGCAATAATTTAAATCATATTAAGTAAATTATTGTTTGGTTGCTGTCTGTTTCATACCATTAGATTAGATTAGATTAGATTAATATTAGATTAGATTAAGACTACCATAGCATATTTCAATAACCTTGCTTTTATTTAAACTTTCTCTTCGAACATGAAGATAGTTTAAATGATCCATTGAACATAACCAATATAAATACAAATACACTTTTTATCACACCACTCAAAATGACCAGATATTAATCCTTGCAAAGAATTGAGTACATATATATATATATATATATATATATATATATATATATATATATATATATATATATATATATATATGTATTATTGAGTATATACAAATGAAACAAAGAGACTATAAAACATGCGACTTGCTCTCTGAAACATGTGACCTACTCTATGAAACATGTGACCCGCTCTCTGAAACATGTGACCTGCTGTCTGCTCAGAGAGTAATAAATGCTTGTCCACAAGAAGGGTGTCAATGAGTCAATTTTTTGTTTTGAAACCAAACAAACCTGTTTAGAAAAGTGTTAACATGAAATCATATAAAAATAAAATCTTAACAGTACTCCCTGATGTCCAATGAATTTATATTGCTGTAGTCCTGACTACAAATGTTAAATGGACAATAATTCCTAAAAGTATGCTGATGTCCAAACTACTGTGAAGCATTACATAAATCAAAAGTATTTTTTATTTAAAATATCTTTGTTTATTTTCCCCAAGAAGATTCTTATAGTTCTGCACGGCTCTCCCACTGACAAACAGCAGTTCACTTACGTAGCGGAATCAAAAGAAAGGGTCACATGACTGAATGACGGACAGATGGAAGGTTCCGGATTGCTTACGTGGAGTTTGCGACTCAATAACCTACTTTATCACTATAACTCTGGAGACAATACCCACGTGATCAGTGCCACTGTGTGTGTTGAGGTTTGAACGGCGTCATGGTGTGTGATTGGACTTTGAACGGTGTCACGATGTGGTGTGTGTCTGGGTGTTGAACAGTGTCACGATGTGGAGTATGTCTGGGTGTTGAACAGTGTCACGATGTGGTGTGTGTCTGGGTGTTGAACAGTGTCACGATGTGGTGTGTGTCTGGGTGTTGAACAGTGTCACGATGTGGTGTGTGGTGCCTGGAATCTGAACACTGCGGTTGTATGTGGTATGCGTGTAGGGGCTGAACTGTGTTTCTATGTGAAGCCTGGTCCTGGGGGGCAGATCAGATACCCACTCATAGAG
The DNA here is from genome assembly GCF_052324685.1 of Brachyhypopomus gauderio. Lineage (NCBI taxonomy): Eukaryota > Metazoa > Chordata > Actinopteri > Gymnotiformes > Hypopomidae > Brachyhypopomus > Brachyhypopomus gauderio. The sequence goes on from NC_135228.1 coordinate 916,599, forward strand.
GGCAGATCAGATACCCACTCATAGAGAGCAGATCAGGTACCCAGTCCTGGGGGGCAGATCAGGTACCCAGTCCTAGAGGGCAGTTCTGCAGCTCTCTATGTGGACTGACTAGTTAGAGTCACTCCACAAGAAAGCAGTCATGTGACCAATGCATGGAAATAATTTCCTTTTAACATTAAATACTTTTTTTCATATTTACTTAATGTTAAAGGTATTTTTTACATATTTATTATAACACCAATAATTGGGTATAAAACATTCATGACACCTGCTGACATAAAACATATAAACATGAAATACCTCAACATCTCTCACTTGTTATCAACAAAATAAAATTCAAGTGATTTTTAGTCAAAGGAGGTTATTTAAGAGGGAATTGGTCCTTTCTCCAGTTTCGGTGTTGCATCAAAAGTGTCTCAGATCCTAACCTCCCGTGGCTCGCAGTTGTCTCACCTTGTACGTGCCGATGCCTGGGTCTCTGAGAGTGGTTGAAGATGACGTCGAGGGCTGACTGTCCGACGCTACACTGCATGGTTTGGAACCATTTCCGTGGTTACTGATGACTGCTACTGGGGAAGCTGTGGCTGTAGTTGCTGTGGGTGTGGCCAAGCTGAGGTTTGTGCTAGTGACAGGAACTGTGTTACAGACCACGCCCTCAAAACTGTTGGGGGCGGGGCTGTCTGGTGGGTCCGTTTGTGAGCGAATAAGAAGCTGGATGATGTCATTGAGGCCAACGTTGTAATCGAAGAGGGTCTGGCCATCCTCCATCTAAAGACAAAAATAAGTATATAAAACAACAAAACAGATTAACAAAGACACAAACATTCTCACACTTTTTCGTTCTGACATGTTTTCTCACTTTTTCTTACACACACTTCTTCAAACACACTTCTTCCCACTCAGGATTATTGTGCAATACTCCTTGCACTGATGTGATTAAAGTTTAAAGAGTAAAGATGTTTTTACTAATGTAATGGGTCATGTGAACGCTGTGATTCATCAAGATACCCACAGAACTTTCATCTAAGATTTATCAGGATGTCCACAGCCCACATTTGATTAGTTAAAGGTCTAATTTGCATTCTGCAGTATCAGTATTTCCAAGGCCAGTATCGTGATAATGAATCGATATATTGTGCATCCTTAACATGTATGCACAGCAGAGAAGACACAGCTGACCGGTCTGAAACTTCTCAACATTTATCAGCTACCTTTTCTTGTTAACTCAGTTAACAAACTGCTGGTTTCATAATGCTATAATGTGTTTATTTTTGTGTGTGTGTGTGTGAGAGAGAGAGGGCTTGTGCGCATCATGCCTGTGTATGCTCACACAGCCAAGCCCTGCCCGCTGTGTGAGAACACAGAAGTGTTTTCACTGTGTTCTTGAAGCTCGTCTGCCCAAGCAGAGGAGTGAAGCTGCTTTTCGGACAGTTAGCCGTGCAGCTAACCCTGGACTCAGCCATTTACAGCCACGCTCGCTGCAGAACGTGGTAGCGCTCTGAGCCGACGCCATCGCCGCATACACATAGCTGCAATCATATGAAGAAATAACTAAAGAAATAAATATATTTCAGAATCGTGATGGTTCCGTTGGGGGGGGGGCGGGGGGGTGTTGCTATGGTAACCAAAAAGCCCCCATTCCTCTCCCCTTTAGCATGCGCGCACACACACACACACACATACACACACACACACACACACACACACACACACACACACAGTTTGTCTGGTTCTTTGTCACTTTTTTCCAGTGATAGTGCAACATATTACCGCAGACACAGCAAAGGAAAATGGTTTCCTGCTTATGAGAAGACAATTATCATACTACACTGTCACATTTTCCATTCGTGTGTGTATGTGTGTGTTTGAGGAAGATTCCTTGTTTTCTCTCTGTGTGCTGTTTTCTCGGTGCAGAGGGAACACAGTGATGTTTTCGTAGTGGGTGGTGCCGCACAGACGCCATTTCTCCCTTCCACACCACTGAAACCATGACCGACCCCCCCCCCCCCCCCCCCCCCCCCCCCCATTAATATGCGTGTGTGTGTATGTGTGTGTGTGTGAGAGAGAGAGAGAGAGAGAGAGAGAGAGAGAGAGAGAGAGAGAGAGAGAGAGAGAGAGAGAGAGAGAGAGAGAGAGAGAGAGAGAAACAGAGACAGACAGACAGACACAGGACTGGAAATGGAATACGGAAAAGCTTAAACACAAGGTAGACGTAAAGACAACAAGGATGAAGACAGAAGTGAGCGAGGGACAGAAAGAGAGAGAGAGAGAGAGAGAGAGAGGGAGAGAGAGGGAGAGAGAGGATGACTTCTTTAACAGCAGGATGACTCTCCTGATTGTGTGTTTCTACTCTGGCTTTTAGCATCAGCCCTGTGGAGTTGATCCTCTCTCTTCACCCAGATCTGCTATTCTCCATCTCTACAGCTCCACTCCACCTCTCTCTCCACTAGGCTACACCCCTCCCTCCACCAGTACCTGCACCCCCTCCCCTCCAATCTATCTGTACAGCTCTCCTACAACACTGGGATACCAAACACATTTGAATCTACAGAGATCTAAGCAAAAACATTTTACATAACCACTGGACATTATAAGCAAGACTACCAGCTCACTTACACAGCTCAGACTTTGATACACACCTCACACACCACCACACGTGAACACCATCTCGATTAAACTACGCGGACCATCACTCAATGTCACACATGGCCCCCCTCTTAATTAAACTACACAAACCTTCACTCACCTTCACACATGACCCTCATCTTAATGAAACTACTCCGACCTTCACTGACCTTCACACATGCCCCCCATCTTAATTAAACTACCGGGACATTCATTCACCGTCACACGTGACCCACATCTTAATTAAACTATGCAGATCTTCACTCATTGTCACAGGTGATCCACATCTTAATTAAACTACCCAGATCTTCACACGTGACCCCCATCTTAATCAAACTGCCCGGACCTTAACTCACCTTCACATGTGACCCCCATCTTAAATAAACTATGCAGATCTTCACTCATTGTCACAAGTGACCCCCATCGTAATTAAACTACCCAGATCTTCACATGTGACCCCCATCTTAATTAAACTGCCTGGACCTTAAGTCACCTTCACACGTGACCCCCATTTTAATTAAACTGCCCAGTCCTTTAAATACAACTGACAGCTTCTGGCCATGTAGCTCTGACCACAGATACCAATTCTCTTGAACCAAAGCCTCCCCCCTACACTTGTCTCCTTACGTGTTCAAACCAGCCAGAGTGCAACCATTCTCATACTTCCTTATGCTTCACGTGTAACTAGTTGCTTAATTAATCGACTCGGCTCTAAACACGAGCGGGCGCGTCTCTTGAGACTTTAGAGGCTCTCCTGGATGGAAACCAAAATATCAA
>NC_135228.1:922500-967500 GCF_052324685.1 Brachyhypopomus gauderio
TCACAGAGGCGGTCCTTAACGACACACCAGCAACCAATCATCTCACGAAGAAAGTCCTTAACAACAAACCAACCACCAATCCTCTCACGTGGAGGTCCTTAACACAAAATTCTAAAATTCTCTACACGTTAGAATTTAATTTTTAGTTGCCGTCAGAAATGACTAAGCAACCATTGTTACATCACCACCAGAAGCCTCGGCAACATTCTAATCCACAGTACTGAAAGACTTAAACCGCAGCATTGGGAGCAGCTCGCAGCGCTGGCAGAAAATCCACGGTCCTGAGAGCAGCTGAGCAGTGCGCCTCTCCTGCCGCTGTCCACAGGCAGAGCCCGAAATGGCGGGCAGGGCGAGAAACTCCATTTTGTGGCCCTGCCTGCTGGCGGCGTTCCATGGCGGGAGCGACCACACTGAGCGCACAGACCCAACGGGTCCTTTAAAAGGGTGCTGCGCCGTCGGGGGAGCGTTAAGACTTCAAGGCGGTTCACCGACACGTCCCTGAATCGGCGAGCCTGTGCACGTGTGTGTGTGTGTGTGTGTGTGCGCGTGTGTGTGTGCGCACGTTAGCATTTGTGTGTAAACGACGCACTGGAGGCGGTTCAGCCGGACAGGGGCAATCGGCCTGCCACCGCACCCAGCCCTCTGGAACTCTGGGAAATGTGAGGAGACGGCCGATCCCGCACGAGCAGAAGGATTGCTCCGCCTCCCCCCCCCCCCCCCCCCCCCTCCCCCACTGCTCCTCAGCCAACAAGCAAGGGAACGAGAAAAAGACAGAGGGGGGGGGGGGGGTGTAAGAAATAGGTCGCATTCAAATCAACAACCCACTACAGTGGTAAAAAAATAAAAATAAAATAAGTAGCAGACACCATCAGGACTGCTGATCGCCTCCCTTATCTCCACCAAATGGAGTCTCCACTTAACAGGCAGTGTGGTGGACTCCCAACGCACCCGCTTATGTCTTTTCATTACCAGGTTTGTTTTTTCTCTTCCGTCGAGTGAACCAGCACCCCGACCGGACACCAGAGCCCTATTACTAAGCCCCACAGCAGCTCGGTTAAACTCGGTTAAACAAACGCAGGGCTTATGCGTCTCGGGCTGCAGACGTCACAGCTACGTCACAGCTACAGAGGTGCGGCGTGGAAAACCGCGACGCTGAGAGGAGTTTGTTTCCGCGCGGCCATATTTCTCAGAGCCTCGACAGGAGCAGCCGCCATTTTAAAGATCTCAAGGCAACACGGACATCAGAAAAATGAAAACGACAGGAAGGAAGCACACACACACAGATGAGTAAACACAACCACACACAATAACGAAAATTGCCGACAACATGCTCCATTGTCCCTGTCAAAAATCTTTTTTATATTTTTCCTATCTACAGTCACTAATGAGAGGTGTGGATTCAACAGGAACAAAGGCGTGCTGTCCTCTATTGCTCTAGGAAAATGAAAACTGCCTACTTTTTAAAATCTGCATTGAAGGAAAAAAGATGAAATTTCTAGTGCACCAAAATGAATCTCAAAACTGTTCATCTCTCTTTTTCTCACTCTCACTCTCTCTCACTCACACACACACACACACACACACACAATGGGGACTCAGGTTTACAGCTTAGTAAAGTTACACTCTGTAACATTGTACATGCCAGCCAGGCATTTATGCTTGGCCCACACCTTTGTTTTGGTGCAGGGTGAAAAATCAACACTAGCAAATCCACTCCTGCAAATCACAGCCCACGGTGATGAGACAATTGCAATCACCACCAAAGCCAAGGCTATTCGATCAACACTGAATCTGCTCTGAATGGAAATACTTAGCATCGTTTCTTTTCTGGCATCTCTTCGGAAAAAGGGGAAAGAAACAGCAAGCAGCCCTGATTGGTACAACGTTACTAAGGTCAAGAAGAAAGTAAGGACTCCTACTGCACGGTGTTCCGCACAGCAGATCATTAAGAGATCCAATTATGATGCAATAATGTTACCCAATCAATTCTAACAATAGAGGACGATTAACTTTCTGAACCCCATCAAAATTCTAGAATCACAACCAAAAAACCACCTGTAGTTCATGTGGTGTGACAAGTGTGGCTGTGACCAGCGGGATCTATATCAAAACAGGAAGGACCACAGGCTCTGGCAAGTCTCATCTTACAATGTTCATAACAAATACCTGATAACGAACGCAAAATAGAAAATCAATGCAGTACAATGCAAAAGCACTTCTGTCCACAGTAATGCCAAATAAAAGCTCAAACTGTATGATGGAGTGCTGCAGTCAGATAAACAATCAGGCACTACATCCCAACAATGTTCTTTAGTGTTAGCAACCTTCTATAAGAAAACACTGATCAGTACTAAAACTACAGTGTGGATCGAGTTGCTTACAACACTGATTACTTAACAGCCTGCTAATGAATCCGTTGGGCAATCTGTATTGAGGAAAGTGGGAAACCGGAGAACCAACCCTGAAAAGTAGGAACTTATTTACACACAGATACCTGCCGACAAGAATAAGATGTGAGCCCAGGGTTCCATAACCCAGAGCCCAGAGTCCAGAACACAAAGAACAGAACCTGGAGCTCACAATCCAGAACCCACTGAATAATGAATTACAGTCTGTATTTCTTTGCAGTAATTACTTTTGTTTTTGTTAGTCTCTCTAGTGACAAGGGTGAAGAAACAGACAGCCACTTAACTCTAAACAATGTTGGTTAATTTTTCTAGTAATTATTTTTATTAGGTTAAATAAATATTGTGTGTTGCTAGGTAACCTTCTGAAATTGTGTGAGGTCAGACAATTGCCTTGATCTGCCTAACATTCAGTCATGGCCTGGCGGTAGTGAACTGGTCTTGTGACCGGAGGGTCGTGGGTTTGATTCCCAGACCTGAGGCCATGACTGAGGTGCCCTTGAGCAAGGCACCTAACCCCAACTGCTTCCCGGGAGCCGGGCTAGGGCTGCCCACCGCTCTGGGCACGTGTGATCCACAGCCCCCTAGTAATCACTAGTGTGTGTGTTCTAACTGCACAGATGTGTTAAAAGCAGAGGCCAAATTTTGATTGCGGTGAAAAAATCACAATTGACAAAATATGGCACATTTACATTTAACATAACATATGACAATGGTCATGTTTTAATTTTTGCAAAAACAGTGGTGGATACGTAGAGGTGAACTGTTTTCATAGGCCTACTGGTCATCTACCTTAATGAGAAATCTAACAATATGTTGCAAACAGTTGTGTATGTTAAAATAAGTCCGACATTAGCGTTGTATACATGGTTAGTTAGCTAGCTAGCTAGGTAGGCTATTGCTAGTACACAAAAGAAAACTGCCTTAGTAATGCACGTGGCATATATTTGTTATTGGTTTTACCATATATCATAGTATTTGGAGATTCCACTTAAATGTCTTGATATTGTGAAATAACATTCAAACATAGCGCTTTACATTAGAAAACATTCTACATTGACAGGTTCACATGCAGAGCATGATGCTCAATATTAGAGCTTTTACTTTCTGTACTTAAGTACATTTGAAGACCAATACTTTTTACAGTACTTTACCTCAAGTCAAAGACTAAAGCAGTCCCACCAGGATTTCGCGGGCCTTTTTTGTGATTGTTGCAGGCTAAAATGTTTGATGTTGCGGGTGTTTTTCAAAAAAATTGCAATTGAAGTTGCGGTGTGTTTTTGCTTTTTTGTGAGTACATTACAATAGGGAGTAAATGTTGTATGGTTTCCTCTATTTAGTAGTCCATTTTAATTATCTATTTACCTATTTATTCAGGGTTGCCAACTTGAAGTGAGATTTGAACCTGGAGGGGGGTGGCGAACATTAATTGTTGACGGGGGGGGGGGGGGGGGGGGGGGGGGGGTTAGGGTAAGAATGTAAGTTGTTACTGGGCGGCCTGTAAAATGGACACAAATTAAGTATTATATCGAGATCAATCGCCAGTGGTTGGCGCCAGAGCGAACTAGTAACTCAGATATGGATCAGAGATCCAGTTTAAAGTTTAAACTTATAAACTTTATCTCAGACCCTCGCCGCTTGCGTGCGCTGCAGTGACTTCGCGGGCTACCGTTGCATTGTGGGGAATGTAGTGTTTGTGCGTGCAAACTGAATGGAAATTTGACCAATTATATAATAACTTTTAGCTTTTGATCGAATATTTTATTAGAAGACATTAATTTAATATGGTAATTCTGGGATATTGTTAATTTAGTTCATTCAGGTCAGTTACTTTATAGTATGAAGGATGGCCAGTAATTCTGTTTCAAAATCAATACTAGGGCTTCAAAATTAACAGTAGTGCTTCAAAATCAAAATCAACAGTCAAGTTCTCAATTCAAGTGGGGCTTTCATGCCTTTCCTTCTGTTATTTGCATTGTGTTGAGTGAAGAACTAACACTGACAAACTAATAACTGAACTAATAAGAAAGATGAACAGCTAACTGATGATGAACTGCTAACTGAGGAACTCATATTACTGAAAAACTGCTAACACTGATACCAAACTGATACCAGTAGTGAACTGCTAATACTGATGAACAAATTGTTTTTTGGTACCATGGTGCTACACACCACAGCACAGTACAGCAACAGACGAGGATGCAGTTGCAAACTATAAACTGAGAATCCATTTTTTTCTGATTTATGTGTCTTAGGTATTCAGAGGTATTAAAGGACTAATACATCAGCAAGTCCCCTCCATGTGGGCACATACTCTGTAGAATACAATGCTTCATTTGAGGCCTACTAGGCACTTTGATTCTTCATCATGTGGGCTGCAATTGAAAGAAAAAAAGATAACTTTCATAAATAGTTTGTTACTTATTGCTCCTTTAATGGGTTGAGTCAGACGAGTTGAGAGCAAAACTGACCATGTGCTGTACCCTGGTCACTGAGAAATGCTACTGCCCTCTCAAACATTGCTTTAGACCACAGTTCACTTACTTAAACACTGCTATACCACAGACCATTTATTTAAAACACTGCCATAGATTATAGAAGTTTTATTATTTAAGTAATGCTGGGATTTTTCACCCTGCAGACCAGTGGAACTTTAATCCAATCCAGCCCTTTTTGCCATACCGCAAATTTTTGTTAATTTTGTTTACCCAAACATTTTGGCCACACCTTCACAGTTATGTTCTTCTTCAGCCAACCCTTTTGGCCACACCCTCTTAGGTGTGCCTCAGTTCACGCAATCCATATGGCCACACCCTCATAAGTATGCCCCAGTTGACCCAACAATTATGGCCACACCCTCTTGGATTTGTTCCATTCACTCAACCCTTTATTTGAGAAATGAAAACATTTACCTAAATTAGGGTAAACTTTGGTGTTCTCAAGTTGAGCTATTTTTTTAAGCCAGAAGTTGTCTTCTAAATTTTATGTTGTCAATGGGATCTAAATCCCCATAGATCGGAATCTAGAACCCAGTCCAGCTCCCAGAATCCCAAGCACATTTCAACACACAGTTCCACAAGCCAAACAGTTCAAGAAACAATCCTGCAACTAGCATCACACCTAGGGCTGTTCGATATGAAAAAAATCTCATCACGATTTTTGTTTCATATCAGTCGATATTGATCAGTGTTGTATAAAGTATTCGAGACCCATACTTGAGTAAAAGTACAAGTACTCTATCAAAACATTTACTTGAGTAGAAGTTGAAGTGTTCTTTAAAAACTTTACTTAAGTAGAAGTACAGAAGTATTCAGCATTTTTTGTACTTGAGTATTGCAAGTACAAATTCGCCATAATTTAGCTGAGAAAACGAGGTGTATTTTGGACGTAAAATCCGTCCGTCGGATTCTAAGGGTGAGCTTACTGCCCTGCGTTTACCCCCAATAAATGCCCTTACCCTATAAAAACACTACACTATAAAATGGGCACATGATTAGTCAGCACGTCGCCTTTATTGCCAGCTAATGTTAAGTGAATTCTGCAGCACGCCACGTCATGCGTGTAACGATTGTCGAGCGGCCGAGGGGGCACCATGTGGCGATTGTTGTAAAATAAATGGGTCTTATTTTTTACATTGAGGGGGCGGGACACCTCGCCTGAGGGGGCGACGCCCCCATTCGCCCCCCCGTGGCGCCGGCCCTGACTCTGATATTGATATATATCACAATATAAACTTCTTTTATACTTTAAGTGAGAAGTGAACACAACTATAACACAACTCTTGTTTCTGGCTAAAAACCTGCAGATTGTTAATTACAAGAGTTGTTATACAGTGTTGATACCATCTTCAGACATAGATCATAGCCATCAGGGTTCATGAACAGCATTATAAATTTGTTCAGTCCACAGTGTGTTAACAGATTCACAACACATGGGTGTCAGGAAAGAGTTCCAAAGTTCAACAAGATAGATAAGGGACTGAACAAAATGTTAGAGTGCTCTGATTGAGCATCATGGACATTGAATCACGAATCCCCTTACATGCAGTCTCTTATCACGTTGAACAGCGCTGTTCCGAATTCCGACTCCCCGTACAGATAATATTCATGATTTATGTTGTTTCTATACATAAATAAGGGCTAATCTATTTAATTATCCATAACAGCAAATGGGGCGCAGCAGCATGGGTGTGGTAGGGGGCGGAAAAGTGGACCTGACTACCCAGGGCCCGAGTAGGGAGAGGGGCCCATTTTGCTCATGTGCCTCATTTACTGGCATTTATAGGGGCCCACTGACATTGAGAGTGTACAGGGCCTAGAATTCGCTGCTACGCCCCTGCACAGCATTATCTATATCCAAACAAAGACACACTGATTCGTGGGCGTTAAATGTTTTTAATACAATGTAATGTACCAAATATTAGTTGTTAGCATAGCATTCTTAGTCATGCTATGAATTATGAAAACACTTTACATATATTTTTTATTCTCAGGCCTGGAGTAGTAACATACTTGCTATACCAAAGTTCACCTCTGACCACTGGACTTCACAGTATTACGTTAGATCTTTAAATGTAGCTAGCTATGTATTTAGATGAAAAACTTAGGCTTAAAAACTTTCAGGCTTAATTACCTAGCTAGCTATCTACATAATGAGATATAGTATAACACAACTTGCGTTACGAGCAGTGATGGCTAAGTTACCTTGAGAAAGTAATCCGATTACTGATTACTCCTTTTAAAAGTAACTTAGTTACGTTACATATTACTTGATTTTAAAAGTAACTACGTTAGATTACAAGTTACTTTAGTAGTTACATTCAGCAGCAAAATTAATTTTTCCAATACTCACTTTATTGGAAGTGCATTTTCAACAGTAACAATGTATTGAAGCAGGTTCGGTAACCGAGGCAGAAACTGCTTATTCCAAAAATCCCGAGGAGGGAAACTTTATTGATAACGCAACCCTGGCACGCGCAGGCTCCGCCCACCAGTGTCACTTAAAGGGCAAGACTCGCCGTGAGGAGTAGGAGTTGCTACAGTATCTCCTGACATTACGTTTGTGTAGCTGCGCGGTATTATTTGTAAATTTATTTGTAAACGTAATACAAGCGAACTGGGGTGGGTTTCCCGAAACGTTCATAGCGCCAAGTACTTTGTAACTTCGTATGAAGCTACGAACGTTTCGGGAAACCCACCCCAGTTCAGTCAGACAGCTTGTGAAACGAAATACCATTACAATTTCAAGCATTTTAAAGTAGGCGACGTTAGTCAAAATTCCAGCACTTTTCAAACGTGGAACACAAAGCAACATTAAAATTCATCAGGTAAATGTTCCTTCCCCTGTTTTTGAGGGGTGTTTCTTTATACTACCACATATCGTTACGGGAGGACACAGCAAAGAATGACTTGTAAAACGTGCTCGCGCTCTCACAGGGTCGCGCGCAGCGTGCGGAGTCGAGCGTGCGGAGTCGAGCGCTACGGTCAGACGCAAAAGTAGAACTGAGCCAAGAAGAAAGCAAAAATATATATTTTACTAGGGAAAATATAAATAGTAACGCACAGTAATTTGGATAAGTAACTTTAATCTGATTACTGGACTGGAAATAGTAGCGCGTTATATTACTCGTTACCGAAAAAAGTGGTGAGATTAGAGTAACGCGTTACTAAGTAACGCGTTACTGACATCACTGGTTACGAGTTAAAAACCTAGAGTGCTATTCTCTTCGTCTTACCAGGTTATGTTTAGTCTCTTTTGTGGAATCGTATTGAGACATACTGCATCATTTATCTTACCCGTGATAAAATCGCTCATCACTTTATATCATGGGTAAACTAAATGCTCTTGAAATGTAGCTAACTTGATAGGTTTTTAGACAGAAACTAAGGCTTTCCTGATGAAAAATCCCATTCAACACAACGTTGGTTCTATCTAAATAGCTAGCTAGCAGACTTAATTAATAAAGCTGCTACATTTAAAGAGCTTTACCACTTAAGTAACGTTCAATGTAATGAGAAACTGTATAACACAATTGTTCATGGCTAAAAACTTTGAGTCCCTGCATAAAAGAATTAGTCCGTAAACACTTCCGTTGTGTTGTGACTGGATTTGAAGTGTTTCTGAATTTGTAGCACGTGTCTGAAATGTAGCGTACTTGTTGTCATGTTGATGTCTTTGGTTTGCGTATTTGCGCTACCTAAGTAGTAAAATGTGACAGACAACTGACTACATGAACAAATGACTGTCTAAAGGCTTGATCAAAATCAAACTGTCCTTATGATATATTGCCAATTCCTGAATACCAGAATGCAAATAAGTCTGTCTTGGTATTCCATGGATTCCATGGTGTCTGTGTGTTTTTTTGTGTATTTGTTTTTTCAGTTATTTTGGGGCGTGTTCATACTCTCCTAAGTACCATGAGTAACCATATGCATCCTTTGAGACATGTGAAGCTTTGTCTTCTCCACTCCAGCAGTGTCACTGGACAGCAGCGTACAAAATGGGGATATATGGTAGAGTAACATATAGTCTCACATATGTAACATATAGTCTCACACATGCCACCAACATATAGATGGAGATTATGATACCTATAGTGTGTTCATGGACGTAATTTTGATTTCAAAAGTGGGGGGGACATGGATTCGTCGCTATTTAAATATTTGGTTTTAACCGTAAAAACTGGGGGGGAACAAAATCGGCTTTTGAAAAAGTGGGGGGGGGACATGTCCCCCCCCGTCCCCCCCCCCCCCCCCCCCCCCCCCCCCAAAATTACGTCCGTGAGTGTGTTAACCTTGCTACACTATCAGGTTTCTGCCAGTTGCACTCTGGCTGGTTGTCCGATCTTTTTGTATATGGACTCCCGTGCAATGTTTTATAACTGGTCCAATGTGAATTGAGGTTTTCTTGTTCAAGATATGTTCACCGTTAGCAAGCAGCTGCACATACTGAGGTAAAACGAACCTTTAACAGCAAGATATATCCGTGGGACTGAGAAACGTTTCTGAAGTCCACGATATCTTATTAAAAGAAATTCAAGAGTTTTGCTTAAAGCAGTTAGTAATAAGCAAGAGACACTACTTGTTTTCTGCTGAACCATGAGAAAAGCCTTATATTTCAAGCACGGCTAATTGTCTCTGAACAGTTGCCAGAGATCCCAAGTCATCCGATTTTGTTGGTTCCCTTCTGTCAGTAACGGAATATCAAGGACAGTACCTCACAGACACAGGCATAGCTCTGGCTTATATGAGGAAGAATCAAGATGATGCTAACATCTTGGCAATTTAGCCTCATGCTCAGAACTGCAAATTGCAGAGTGGGCACCTGAAAGTGAACAAAAGGACTACAGACCGACATTTGCCATGAATGCCGTTCCTACTGGTTCATCAGCATTACATGTACAGCACTTCCAACTGAGCCATCATATGCTTTTCTTTTCCTAGGGGACAGTTTTGTAATTCTTTTCACAAGTTTCTTCTAGATGAAATGCCAAAACAGAATGTCTGTGATTGGTCCATTTGCGTCAGTTTAATTTCCTTTGTACTGCAATAGTAGGTGGTTCTTGGCCACATTCACTGTCAAAAGGCAGCAGCCCCAATATGGAGAGTCTGGCAATGTGAGACTTACATAAAACACAGTAGCGTATGGTAGGGTGTAATATATAACAGGGTGAACCCCTGACATGACAAACACACACACACACACACACACACACACACAAATTAAGCTAATATGCACATTACAATTAACACTAGTCCAACTATAGAGATAGAGAATGTACCTAAACATTGTTATGCTGCTCATCCTCATATATACACATGCATTTCTGTTGCAGTTTGACTTGATTATAGTTTTGTTATGGGATTAAATGTCAATAGCAGAAGCAAGTTACAGCGAATAGCTAATGGTTTCATGAAATTCAACTTTGAGAGAGTCAGTGCTCTGTGGACATGTGTGGTGCTCCCAAACAAAAGAACGCCTTCAGTGCTGCATTTGAGCAAATGACTACTCAACTGTCGACGAATATGTTTCACAAATAGCCAATGAGTGTGCAGGTGGAGTAACCATTAGCCAATGAATAGCCAGGACAGAAAGGATTCAGTGAGCATGCACTATCATCATGGTGAACCATTTAAGAGCAAAATGTTAGTTTGTTAACACTTTACAGAGAGAGTGAGGGAGAAGAGGAACCAGATCTTGTGCAAATAAACCGTGACGCTACCACCTGTAAAAATAAATAAGCAAATTGGCCCATTAACAGTTTCTCTGTTGCGTTGCCTTGTCAACTGCTCTATGAGTAAATTTAAAGCAGGACTGGACAATTTCCAGTTGACCTTCTAAGCACATGTATTGAACTCCTGAGCTACTGATACTGCAACCAGATTTCAAATTTGTGTGGAAGCATGTCTGGCTGAGTTATCTGCAATGGTGCCTGTTTAGAAATCTGGGGAGCACACTGAACATCACACACCCTGAATATTACACACACTGAACATTTTAGATCTAAAGATCACACACTGAACATCACACACCCTGAACTTTACACACATTGCTGAACATTACACACACTGAACATTACAGATCTAAAGATCACACACTGAACATTACACACAATCAACGGACGGACGCAGTCCATATGTTACACTCCTATTATACTTCCTAAATACGTTCACATGCCTGTTACGTTGTCTTTACACATATTCATTTGCTTTATGTCTTCGTTAGTCTATCGTGCGTCCTCCGTACATACACACACCACCCACACATTCATGTGTCTGCTACAGATCATGTCTACCATCACACATGTGTTACACAGGCCACATGTTCTCATTATTATTACACACTTATATACATTCACACGCTTAATACACGCCATCCAGAACCAGGATCAATAGCATTCTTTGTCTTCCTTTCACATACCTATTAAATGCTACTCATACACTAACTTGAAAAAGACCCTCAAAATATTGTGTTCTTTTACAAACAGCAAATGGAAAAAAAAAAGAAAAATAAATCTCTAAATGCTTGGATCCATTTCATGGTTGGGTCATGGTGTGTGACTTTGGAGTAAAGGTCACTAGCGCGTTTGACCAGATAAGCGGAGTGTGTGTGACCCAGGCGGCTGGCGGCCCGTGTGAGTCCAAAAAGCGTTTCACTTCCTCTCGGTCACACCACTCCAGTGAACAGAGCCGACAGAGCTGTTTGCACAGCCCAAGATGGCCGCCGTGGAGCAGACCTCAAACCTCTCCATACACAACGAGAGAGGAATCCTCGCGAAGACGCCACGCTGAACGAACTGCGGTGGAACCAGCACTGAGCGCCGACCAGAAAACAACAGACCGCGCAGTCAAATCAAAACAGCCGCTGTTCTGGAACTGATATCACCACATTGTTCTGTTATTTTTTCATTTAATAACTGAAAAAGATATTAATGAAATGATATGAGTGATATTAGAGTGATTAATAGGAAAAATAAGAAAACTGGTTTAATAAAATATATTTTCTGAAAGAACATAAATCTCTCACTGAATTTATTACTCTGGCTCCCGCTCTTAACACACACACACACAAACACAAACACATGAATCATGACACTACTTTACTTCACAGAGGAGAGTTGTGTTTCTTTGTTTATGATCCATTACAACGGACCACGGGGTTGAAGCAATTAACTGCCTCTTTGCTGTTTCCTGCCAGCCTATGTGTGTGTCTGTGATGGGTGTGTGTGAGTGTGTGTGTTTCACAGCTTATTGTTTAGATTAAGAGCAGTTATGAAGCTCCTTTGTGTTCCTTCTTAATCCGGCGCCATTGTGCTCCTCTCTCACTCACACACACACACACACACACACACACACACACACACACACACACACACACACACACACACAGATACCCACAACATATACACCACACAAGCACGACACATCACACCACACATCTACCATACACAGACACAGTGAGACGAATGCAAATATGACGTTTTACATGCAGCGACTGTGTACTAGCTACAGATGGAGCACACACACACACACACACAACAGAAGACCCAACCGTCAAGCCCCAGCCAACATCTGCATTTTAACGCTAAGGGTGTGAGGATGCCCTCCATTCCACTTTTAACTTCAACACCTCACATATTATCAGCCTCTCACATCTTTCTAGCTCTAAAAGTAAACACCACTGTTTTAGTTTCCCCATTCTCTGACAAACTGGTCACACCGCAGAACGCCGAGCATGTGAGGAGCTCGAAAATACTAACAAGATCATCTGAATTCTGAATGAATCCAAATGTTGTAAATTTAATTCACAAACACTGAATAGGAAAAAAAGACAAAATAAATACAAACAAGCAGAAGGACACAGAACAGTTGGAGAAGTTCAAAAGGATCACCCTGTAAGAGTGCACTGCTGCAGCGTGTGCACTGAGGTTACTTGCTAATCACTATCAATATTGCCTACAGGAGGATCCCATATGCAAAATTACGAATAACATTTTTGTATGGAGCATCCTGATCATCTTGACCAACCCCTGACATCCAAGGTGAGTGCTCTGTGGGTGTTGTAACCAATCAGAAAGTGCAAATTAGTGCTCTGTGGGTGTTTTGACCAATCAGATGCTCCAGACCAATCAGATGCTCAAATATGCGTTCTGATCGACTCGACCAACCTCTGACATTCAAGGTGAGCGCTCTGTGAAGGCTCGGACCAATCAGAAAGTGTGCATGAGTACTCTGTGGGTGTTTGACCAATCAAACACCATATAAGTACCCTGTGGCTGTTTTAGCGAGACGAGCGATCTGTGGGTATTTTGATAACACTACACAACATTCATATCATCCAAGAATCATCAACAATTCAGAGCAAAATAAGGTAGGGCAGCCTTCAAGCAGATCACAGGTTCACTAGTATACTGCAATGTACTTCAAAGTTGACAGCAATTACAATGTGTTACAGTATACTCATGGTGTTACAATGTACTCATGATGTTAAGCTGTGTGTTACAGCACTGTTACAGCAGTGTCATAGGTTTATGTCTTAGGTTTTGTGAAGTGAGTTTTGACCGCATTGAGAATAAATGCCCTGCAACAGGCACAGACATGAAAGGCGTATGATCAGAGATCTGATTTGATGTCAGTGTCTGTCTGTTATTGGATGTTTTGCAGTGGAACTGAGGGAAAGTGCCTTAGAAATGTATAATTTCACTTTGCCCCAGAGAAGGCATTTTAATAGACAAATTGTTACTTCAGCACACCTTATATACTGGAGAAAGTACTTGTTCATTAGCCATTGAAAATACCAGATTTAAGATAAACTACCGACTTTTTTTAAACACAGAAATTAAATAATAAAGCATCAATGTAAGAATGCTACAATTTGTATTAAACTGCAGTGCCATGTGACCATGGTATTTCACAAGTGTAAGGGACGCTAAAACAAAATCAATCCACCGAGGGCCACTAATACTCCCGCTCTCACTGCACCGTAAATTTATATAATGCTAGTGCGGATCTAAAGGTAACGAGACTCCATTCAGTCAGGACCTAAAGCTCGTGACATGTGGGAGCGAAATTTGGAGCGAGAAAGGCGCCATAAACATGTGCGCTATGTTTACACCGCTACGTTTATGACGTGCCTGTCGAACGCACGTGCACGAAGACGCGTCTCTCCCTGCCTTTAGAGTCCGCCGCGTGACGTTGGCGCGCGCGGTGTAAACACAGCGCGTTCAGCATCGGATGGCAGAGCACGTGCACCAACGCGTCCTCCTGGCGTAAACAAACAGGCTACGCGATATGATCGCACGAGGCGGACCAAAATAACAACACGACGTCGTGATAGTTCACTGGCCGCATTAATAGGCACTGTTACGAGGGAAAGGGCTGGACAGGGGCTGTAGCCTATAACAAAACGCATATATATAGGGTATTAGGCAAATGTTTAGGGTTCCTGACGTACTTGTAAATGCACTTGACGCCAGCGGTGGTGATGCGCGAGCTGCTGTCAAATACGTACAGAGCAGAACATGCGCACGTGTGCTCCTTGTTTCTTTGAACGCTCAAGCCACACACACACAAAACACAGACGAGGTAAATAACCGGGAAACACGAGCAGGGGACGCTGCAGACAGACAACGCACTTAACATAATACTGCATTTACACCAAACAAAACAAGTGCACGATAATTGCAATGTATAAGCACTGGTTTTGGTACAGTGGGTCCAGGGTTCTTGCGCAAGTGTTGGCGAATTCCCATCAAAACAGGAAGCCGAGTGGCACGTTAGCAACCTAGCTGCATAATCCTGGAGCACAAATAGAGGTAACACGCAAAGCATAAAACCAACAGTGCTTCACAAGGGCAAGATACACTTACCTGCTTCCCCCTATAAAATAACCTCTGTTGTTCCGGGTTAACATTGAAAATCTCCTGTATTTTCACCCTTAGCGACTCAATTTTAGTCAGTCTGGAAAGGTCCTCAATGGTTCGGGTCTCCTTTCCGTCAATGGTGCGGATCTGAATCCACATCGTTCCGCTGGTCGATCGCCTACAAAAAAAACGGTACCGAAAATGCAGTTTCCGACGGTTTCGGGGGGCGTGGGGGGGAAGGGGCTCGTCTGGAGGCGCTCAGGCTTCCATGCACACTTCTCTGCGGCGGAGAAAGCGCTTCTAGCGGGAGGCGTTTCACACGGGGTCACGGCGCCAAGCAAATCTCGCGAAATAAGAAAAAAACGGGCAGCAGAAATCCGCCTTTAAAGACACAGGGCGCCTTTTTCCACGGCGTGTCTGACACAAACGGCTGTGTGGGGAACGGAGCCCGGCACACGTTCACAGGCCTAACTCTCGCCTGTCTGTTCGTTAGCTGCCTTTATTTACGTTTTTTTGCCGGGGTTTTACTCTTTTGTTTGGTCGGTAAGGAGATAAAGGAAGACGCGGGGAGTGTTAGGTAAATATTTACATTCAGGTGGCGTGGTTTTACCGTGGTTTACCTCACCGTAATAACACATGAACCATGGGCAAATGAGCTGACGGATTGGCATCTCGGTTAGTAACACAAGGGCAGGTCACTTCCTCTAACACACACACACACACACACACACGCAGTGTCAAACCCTTCTTAACTGAAAGTGGGGACAAAGTTTAGGATTAAAAACAAATACATTTCAAACTAAAACTAAACTACATAGCAAATGCGTGTAATTCATCCTGACAAAAACGTTAGTTTATCAGACATGGTAGAAACACTATATTTTATGTGTACTGCACCTCTGAATACAGGTATCGGAGCTCTGGAGAAAATATCTGAGTAACCAGATTTTATTTAGCGTCGAGCGACACCTAGTGGATGGCCTTTGAATTTAAGGATTTATACGTTAACGGTTGAAACGTCTTAATGGCAAGCAAGCAAACAAACGAATGAATTAAGGAGTTTTCTTTTTTACTACTCGACAAAGATTTTTTTTCTGAGGAGCAAAATGTTTAGTCTGTCCCATGATTGTTTTTTTATGTATGTAATTATGTAATCTGACTACACAAAACAAATGAAACAAACTTTTTTAAATTATTATTAAACTGCTTGAAAACTGCATAAATATGTCATGTATACCGGGAAATACTGAGCTGATCAACCTGGGAAAAGTGAAAATGTAGATTTGTCGTTGAAATACGAAAATTAAAATTCCTGAGCAGTTGAGTAATATATTGCTCTCCGGTGCAACACAGAAGCATTTCTGCCCGTCACGTTGTAAACGTCTCAAACGTTAGGACCTTGAACACGGATCAAGTCCTAAATCCGAACGGACTAACGTTTTTGTATTTCATTCTTTAACGTCGTCGTTTATACGTTTATTTAATCGTTCGTTTTTTTTACATACCGGTTAAGGCACTGTAAAGTTTACAGATCAGAACCTTTAGTTGCTCTAAAGGTTTCTGCTACAGCACTGCATTTGCTACTGTACTGCCAATTTACAGGTATGGCACTGTAAAGTTTGGAGAACCACACCCTTCCAGTTGCTCCAAAGTTTCCTGCTACAGCACGATTTCGGAAGTCATCAATCCTAGCCAGACTAAATGCCCAGTAATGTTCAGCTCAGGTGGAAGGAGCAATAGAGATCAACGAGTTTAGTAACAGTGCTTTAGTGAGACAAGTACGATTGTACCAATCTTACAAACTTAAAACAAAAACCTTAGAATCTACAGAACACCAAATACATCATCTACATTTTGTATGGCATGTATGGATACATATTTTAGGTAGATGGCATTACCAAAAACTTAACTTAAATAATCCCAAAACTAAATAATCCCCATTATAAAGTAGTGAATGTTTTAGATCTCACACCAAACACAGATTCATTCCACTTGTTTTCTCAAACCATTTTATTATTCCAGAAGCACAACAGATTCCACTAAGTGTACATCAAATCCACCAGGAAACAAAACGGAAAAACAAAAGCGAAGCTGGAATGGTAGCTTTATGAATACTGCACAGCTGAACAGGTTCCAAACAAACGGACGAAGTGACGCACAACCCGAGAAGAGGTGAACGTACCCTGGAACACCGCCCCTCCCCCTCCCCCTGCCAGCTTCGTACCAATCTGTTATTCTTGTAGCTGGCTTGAAGACGTACAGATCCCCATGCAGGGCGTAGGCCAGCACTCAGTCTGTGGCTGTGCTCAGCGTAGAAGCAGAAGGAGGATACCACTCGGAGATAAACCCTCACCACCCCCACCACCCTGAGGGGCGGGGCTTCCTCTGGAGTCACGCGTTTCGAATGTTAGAGCCTTTTCCCCACCTCATCTACTTTTCAAAACCAACCAAGAAAATAAAAAGTAAAAAAAACCCACACTGGCTGATAGTGTTACTGTGAGAATATATATCCATAATTCCCTGCTAAAGGGATTTATCCCACATAACAAAAACATGAACAAAAATTAATAATAGAACAAAATGCTGGGGGGGGGGGGGGCAAACAGACTACATTAAACCATATCTAAATCCAGCTGTATGTGAACACAAATGTCTGGACAGAGTAGAGCTGAGAGGTTACAGGGGACTGAGAAAGAGGGGGGGGGGGGTGAGGGATTGTGGGTGGGATTAAACGGGAAAGATGAAACGTAGGGGGAAAATTCCAAAAGGGGTGAAGCTTGGGTCTGGAATTAATCTTCATCTGAAGAATCCCTGTCAAAGGTGTAGGCCATGAAGAAAACGTCGGGTCGAGGAGGGACTTGGGAATGGCCCGGGCTCACAATCTCAAAGCCCAGGAAGCTGAAGGTCCGCACCAGTTTAGCTGCAAGGTTGGAGGGAGGGAAGAGTTAAAGGTGACGATAAAGCCTCTTAAAAGGTCTAATATTCAGTAAACAGTGGGTAGCACATACCACGATCCTCTCTGTTCTTATAGAAGCAGACAAATACGCTGGCCACTTTCAGATGTTCCTCAGCAAACTCCAGTAGGGCAGCAAAGCTGGAGGGAGACAGGAAGCATTAACAGGACGCCTCACATACAGAGGACCATAATCTGTGGATTACAGCCAGTTCTGTGCCGATCGGGCCGTGGAACTTCACTACAGACTTGTTTCTAGATTCACACCATCCTCAATGTGTCATATTATGCACTAGCCCCACCCACACTGCCTTTGACCTATAGTTGAACCCGCACCTCTCCTTGCTGCCCTCCGGGAGTGGGTCATGAGGGATCTGGACATACAGGCCGTCCCCGCGAAGCACCGCCTCCCAGCACACCACCCGCGACACTGTGGGACGGCTCTGGAAGTGCAGTATCCCTGGGCAACCGGCACCTCCAGGCTGCTCAGTCACAGTCAACTTCCTGTCCTGCAATCATGAAAAAAACATGAAAAATGGTTCAAAGGTCATCCATAATGCACCACATCCTCAGGAACTGACCTTCCACAGTCGAACATTTCCAAATGCCGATGTTTGCATTCTCATGCTAAAAGCTCTCTGTACTGTATACAAACTCATGGGCATGCAAACGAAAGAACTGTTGTTTAGAGGCACGCTCACAATATAGAGCAGTCAAGCAATTTTAATTAACAGACATGTACACACACAAATATACACCCCCACATTTATTTTGCAAACCCGTAGACCTGTGAGGGAAAGTGTGTGTGTGCGTGCACGCGCATCTACCAATGACACAGAGCAGTTGAGCTGTGGGAGGGAGTGTGTGTGTGTGTGTGTGTGTGTGTGTACTAACCACATAGAGCGGTCGAGCTGTGGGAGGGTGATCCCGTGTGCCATTCCCTCGCCCACCTGGGATCTTCAGGGGTGGGAGAGGGGCATCAGGAGCACCACAGAGGCCCAGGACCAGGGGTACTACTACAGCGCAGAGACAGACTTACACACGCACACAAACACACACATGCCTATGTTTACCAACATTCTGAGTGCAGCAACACAACTTCAAATATGATCCATTTATCTATATCTCGTATATGATGTTCCCAGAGAGTAACTGCAATGTACTGTGGTACAACAAGCGTTTAACTTTTTTTCATAATCTAATCTTTATACTACTTGGGGAAACAGGATAAGAAATAGTTTCTGCACTAAAGCATTTTACGTATGCGCTATGAAATCTGGAAACCATCAGATCATCTTGGTGGCATGTGATGATCTAAACAGTCACAGATGTCCGCGATAACATCTTGGGAGCTACTACGGGTGATAGGTTATGATACAGCAACGTGAGCTCACGTTGACGGTTTATTAAGGCCAGTCAGTTTGTAGAAAAAAAACGCATCGAATACTGCACCACCGTAAAGGGGTTTGCGTCTCGCGGACGCGACAAGCCGAATTACTGAATAAACTCCGTAACCCATCTGGGAATGAAGATTCTCGAAATAAATGTGTTACGACAAACTACCAAACAAGTAATATATTTAAAATCGAACAATATTGAAAATGATTAGAATGCTACAATCCGAGGCACAAGAAACAACTAAATTACATCGATACATTAAAATAAATAACAGTTTAAAAACAAAATACGTCACAGTTTAGGTGCTAAAAACCGACACTTAAATGTAACAGCCAATGATTCCATCTGATGTCAACAAAAGGAACTTCAACCATTGTGACGCAACTCGAAAGAAGACGGCCTAGCAACCAGCCAAGATGACGACAAACATTCTAACTTAAAATCTTATTTAAAGAATAAATATTATAAATTATTATTTTACAAAAGGTATGCCGTACATAACTATACAGCATCACAAGCTAGTTAGCAGGTCAAAGACAGGTACCAAAAATAGAGGATAAGCAATCACTCTAACTGGGCCTTTAAATGTAATCTAGCTTAGCTAGATTGCTAGCTAACTAGCTATGACCTCGTCATTTTGTTTGGATAAAAAATAATTCGCATTATTAGGTTAAGTTACTGTTCAGTCAAAACTGTTCGCCGGTAAAGACAGCCTAAATGAAATAAAGCCCGTGTTGTAAACAAAAAAATTGCCTTTAATTATTTCTACTTATCTATTAATATAAATAACGACATATAGCTAGCCAACTAGCTACCTAATACAAACTCCATTAGCTAGTTAGCTAGATTTGAGCCTCATGCTCTACCCATCATTGGTCAGCAAAAAAATGACTCGAGTCTGCCAATAAAAAACACAAACTCAGTCAAATACAACTCTAAATCCGTGACAATTCCATTATAAAATACCTGAGAACCATTTCCAGTTTAAGTTTAAAACCAGTTCTAGGAAATGGCTAGTCACCCCAGCTAGTCACCCTTCCCCCACCACTGTCTCTCGCTTACTTACTTGCCAATCATGTCACAAATATTACTACTACTTAAAGCGTCCATTGTAGTTTGATATTGGGGTTTTCCTTCTTTTTCGCGAGCAAAACAATGACTGTTCAGTATCCGCTGGAGGTTGGATTTTACCATCCGGCCTCGGAAGGGTCCACGGCGACCTGACTTCTCTCGACTGTGGTCGGTTGAAGAGTGAACGCTGGGGGCTTCGGCGTCGCTCTTTACAGCTGGTGGCGGTTGCGCGAGCGAGAGAAAAACAAGGCGCGAGGCAGGAGAGGATGCGCGAGCGCGTTAGTGTAGCGAGTGGAAAATTACTGAGACCTGCAGAAATGTTCGAGGAAGCGAAGCTGTTTTGAAGTAGTCCTACATCATCTGTTGCAAGGGCAGAAAAGAAATGAAACGCCTAATGTTTTACTACGGGGCAGGTTAATATTTTGTTTTGAAGTACTGAAATACTTATTATTATGTATTATTAACATAGTACATTTATTTATTTACTTTAAAATAATCTTTGACAAACACTGAATTACTAAACAATGAGCACTAGTTTTTGTCTTGTGTTTTCGTACAATGTGCATACTTGATGCAGTTATTTGTCCTAACTGATCTCAACAGCATTGTCTTTTTTATCTACCCAAAATCGAAGCTTAGTATCAAACCCGATAACAGTGTCAGTGGTAACTTTACATTTAAAATCCCATTAAGTGTAAAAATGAGAAATGTGTTGAGCCTTTTGTACCACATTGTACAGTATGTTAAAGTTCATCGTCGTGAGGGACGTGACTCCACAGCTGTGCAGGTGTGGGTTTATTGCAGCCTGCTCACAGCACTGTTTCTGATGGGGTCATATAAGCCATATACAGACCAGCGGGTGTGAGAGACCACCAGACGTAGTTTGGAGGTGAACATGGTCGTCAGGCGCAAAGTGCCACTGCTATTGTCTGTCTTTTACCTGTTGCTTAGTTTTATTGTCTGTTTATTTGCCCCATCCATCCACCCAAACAGTTTTGTTTTGTTGTTTTTTCCTCAAATGACTTTGTAACAGTTAAAAGCAATGACTGCAACGAACTGGTTGTAATAGTGTAGTATGCGTTTAGGATTGGTACGTATAACTTGACACTCCATGTGAAAATATACACTGAATGACACATGACATTTATTGTACGACATGCCCACAGATCTGTTGATCACTGTCAAGTCATCATTTTCAGAAAATGCTACTCCAGCTGGAAGCTCATGCCCCTCTTACACATACGCACGTCGTAAATGCTGCTGCTAAGAGCTAAGAGCTCATGTGGCCTTCCTCCTTCCATTAAAAAGCCCTACTGTAAAACTCGTGACCACCAGATGTCAGTGTTGCCCACAGTCAGTGTTAAGCAGAGACACAGCACCACTGCTCACAAAGTACAGGGCATATAAAAACCTAAAACGTGTGAACACAACACAGCAACACACTACCCCCCTCCTCTAAAACATGTAAATACCAACACCTAAAACACAAAATGACAACACAGTGTTTGTTTGTCTTTAAATGCAGATTGAAGACTCATCACCTTGTGCAGTGATCTAAATGATGACATCTATTATTGTCTTCCAACATACTAAATTGCACCTGTGTGTCCTCTTAGCAGGCACACAGTCATTATTTCTTTCTAGGTTTGAGCATCTAGCAATATCTTATATCTTAGTTCAGTGGTTTGTGGACTTGTATGTATTTGTGCAGGCTAGGACGCCTTCTCAGAGTAAATGACAATGCTATTGTGCACCGTCTTGGACTAGTGGAACTGTTAAATGGCATGAAGGTAAATATAACAGTAAAACCAGGAGTGACGAGTGGGCTTCTGATCCTTGAGGGTTCATCCGTTCCAGGCCTTTAGGGCTTTCCAGGCCTTTAGGGCTTTCCAGTCCCGGCTTTCCGTCCCTTTTCCACTCTCTCTGCCTGCCGGAGTGGAAAAGTTAAAACCAACTTTAGATTAAGATCGACGTGGGCATGCCCGGCGCCTGCCCGCCAGAGCGCAGCTGCGTGTTCCGATGTCTTCGGCTCGCGTGATGTTTATCGAAGCTATGAGAACAAGAAGATTTTCCCTTTCACACGGTAATGAATACAGTTGGGGGAGGGGGGGGGCAGGGATCTCAGACCAGTCTCATTTTCACGTGACAGTTGATGAGGATCTCTGAAGATGTCTGGAGCTACTCTGAAAAAGTCAAGAACATGGCTGGCCTTCCCTCTTTCTGCTAAACTGAATCCTTCCCAGGCTCATTTATCATTTGCCTAATACATTTTCACACCACTCGTCTGCTGCCCGTATATTTTGTTGTGTTACGTTTTAGTGTCATGTGATACACAACAGCAAGACTCATGTCCATTTGTTCTGAGGACACAAACTTCCCTTGGTATTGAACACAGCTCCTATTCTGAGACTGATTAGAGTCTGATACTGTGTTTTAATGTGTTTTAAACTTTGGTTTGGTTTTGTCCAAAACTGAGAAGTGAAACTCCATAGATTAAACCAACTTCCCCCGTGAACAGTGCACTCACAGTGTGATGTTCCTTCTTTAGTTCATCGTGTGAACAGTCTGATGTCCCGTATGACGCAGAGAGAAAAAGACCGAATGTTTGTACTGGTTGTCAAGAGCCTTATCAAAGTGTCATCAAACATAATGGCATCTCAGGCTTTCTACCCTATAGACAAGGTACCTTTAGTTGCTTGCTTCCTGGCATTTCCCCCCTCACCTTGTCACCTGAAACTTCAGATACATTAACCCTTTAGTCAGGTTTCACTAATTAGTGGCTGTAACTGGCTTTATTGTCTCTTGCCTACAATGTCTTTTGTGGGGTGTTCCAGTCCGGTGAGACCAACTGGGCCAGTCGACGGGAGACAATGGGGTTGATCCAGAGCGCCTGTCCGGGGCGGTGGGCACGTCCCGGTGTGGGGGTGGGGCGGCTCGGGAAACCCCTGCGTTCCCAAGGAGCCACATTCCGTTGGCTGTCGCTCCATAGCAACATGACAAAGGGGCGGGGCTAAGCCTTTCATACAGAGCACAGTGCACCGGAGGGAACGGGGGTATGATGGGCGTGTGTGTGTGTGTGTTTGTGACTGCGTAGGTGTGCGTTTGTATCTGTGCGTGAGAATGGGTTGATTGGCTGGAGGGAGGCAGCGCTGAAATGTGTAGATGGTGTAGAAGGCGGTGGAGGAGTTGAGGCTAGTGTATAGGGTGGAGGTGGGGTAGTGAGGCAGCTGGAGATGACAGTCATGTCCATAGAGGTGATGGGATCTGGAAGGTGGTGTTAAGGGTGGTCGAGAGGTAGAGGTTGGCGGTAATGTGTTGGATGGAGGTGATGGTGGTTGAGTAAGGAGAGTGGCGTGTGTGATGGTGTAGATGTAGAGGTGGGGTAGAAGTGAGTGTGCTGTGAAGGGTGGTGTAGAGGTAGAGGTGGTGCGTGGGAGGTGGGGGTGGTCTATTATGTGTGGGAGGTGGGATCTATTCATTAAAGAGTTCACAGCACAGTGTGGTCCATCTGGGAACTGTGAGGAGATTTTTGTCATGTAGCGTTTTTGCAGAGAGATCAAAGCCTCGTTCCCATAAACATTTTTCTGGACAGGATGTTCTGTTGCAGAACCCGAACCAGGAGCCAAGCACCCCCCCCCCCCCACCACCACACACACACACACACACACACACATGTACAGACTCCCCTCTTCCCCAAGCTATGTTTTGGTCTCCATTTTGACAACCTTGAAGAGTAATCTGGTCTGAAAAGACAAGCAAATAAATAAGCAATAAGAATGAGAGAAAAGGTATTTACAGTTTATTGGTCAATGCAAGGTCGAGTAATCACAGTATTCAGCAGGTAAATAACAGATGTGAATGCTCCGAGCGTTTCTGTAAGGTCCGAGCCCTGCTACGAGACCCCCCGTCCCCTCCTGCGTTCGTTCTGCAATCAGGGCTCTTCACACAGCGCTGCGCTAGGACCCGTCAGCCAGACCACAGCACCTCCGACAACCCAAACAAACAAAAGCAAACGGAGGCGTTCCAGTGACGAGCGCATCTGCTCCAATAAACATCGCTGATGTCGGCCACGACCTGTTTGACCCGCCAGGTCTGCCGTTATTACACATTATTAGTTTATGTACAAATTCGGTTCTTTCCTTTAAACCTCAGTCGTTGCTCCTGGCCAAAGCTCGGCTTTACACCATTTCGTCTCGGAGCTGTTTTACACTTAAAATTTACAGGTAGCTTTCACTTCACCAGTGAGGAGGAAAAAAAGAGAAAAGGTTCAACAATCAGTATTCAATAATTAATATCAAAAAGCAACAGTAATCACATTTTTGACCAGCGAGAGCACAGGCCTGCCTCAGAACGGAGGTTAGAGAAAGATAGTGATGCGGCGTTGTTACGTCTACAGAAGGGTTTGCAGCAGGTCATTTCAAAATCAGCTTAGAAAGCAGGGAGCTCCAACGAAAGCCACACTGCCTCCCGGTTAAACCAATGTTCAGATGTTCTTCATCTGGACGGCACTGTTTAGTACGAGAGGACTCACTCATGCTTCGGTTCGGAGTCTCGAAAAGTGTGTGGACACGCACACAGCACCGTGGCGGGGTTCTGCTGAAGCAGTGTGTGGGGAGGCTGTTTACAGCAACCACACCCCCCCCGCCCCGCCCCCACCCACACAGCAGGCAGTTATAAACCACAAGACTGGCAAGAGTTTTACTGGTCCTCCACAGCAGCTGCCGTGTGCTATTTCTAAAGGCTCCTGGACTCTTACCACCCTGCGGAGTTTAGCTCTATCCCACCTCCTGGAGATGTCACACACAACTGAGCTTCCGACTCCACTCCTGGACATCACTGCAGAGCTGAGCTGTAACGAGTGCTCTAACCCTAGACTATCACACCCGATCCGGTTAATCCAGGAGTCAAGCAGCATCTGAATATCAGAGGTAGGTGTGGTAGACGGTGAAGGAGCATCATGTGCTGGATGGCTGACTCCGGGAAGACTGCGGTTCCTTCTCCAAAGCAGATGAGGTCACAGGTGAGCGTTCGGCTCCCGTCCTCGAGACGATGGACGAAGGAGGGAGGGCTGGTCTGGAGTCAGGTACAGTCCAGCTGAGAGCGTAAAGTGCAACGAACCAACAGTTCCCACATCAGTCATGAGCTCAGTAGATCAGTGCACGCACACAGGCCTGCTCATGTGCTACAGTAGCAGAAACAGACTGGAAGCCCCACAGGAAGGGGAGGAGCCATAGGCGGAGTCAGGGGCGGGGTTCAGTGCGAAGGGGGGGGGGTCCTGTGAGCATATTAGCAACTGTCCATTGTGCATTTGTTGGCAGCCAGTGTCACGTTTTTTGCTGCTGTGTTCAACACATACGCACGTGCTCAGCGCGAGGCTCTAATGCCGTACAGCAGCTCGGCGGTGTGCTGCAGGGCGAGGGGGTGCGCTGTGGACAGGTACTGACAGCACAGCCAGTCCTCCAGCTCCGCGTTCCTCTCCGGCTCCAGCGAGCGCTCGGCGAACTTCATCATCAGGAGGGCCCTCTTCACATCCAGCCAGTTCAGCAGGCCGTCCTGCTTGGGCTGGGCCCCGGCCACGCCCCTGGCCCCGCCCCCGGCCACGCCCCTGACCTGCTGCTCCATGAGTTCCCGGCGCGGGCCCCACAGGAGACTCTGCAGGCCGCGTTTGGCCTCCTGGATGTGGACGCGCTTGATGGGGTCCGGCTGGAGGAGCAGGCGGGCGAGGCGCAGCAGGCCGGCGGAGTAGATGGAGAGGGTGGGGATGGCCGGCAGCTCGCCGGGCTGGTAGTCTTGCTCGCGCAGCTCAGGGCTCACCTCAAACGGGTTGGGCTGGTGGAGGAGCTCGTAGATCAGGATGCCCGTCTGGAACTCGTCGAACTTGCGGTACTGCGCCGCCGAGACGATCTCGGGCGCCAGGCGGGCGTGGTCCCGACGCAGACGGGCCTGGTCGCCGCTGGAGGCCGAGTCGTCGGTGCTCCGCTGTTTGGCTTTGGAGAAGTTACTGATGAGGAGGCGGGGCAGGTGCTGCTGCTGGGGGTCGGTGTGGGCGGAGCCAGGCGCGTGGCCGGAGCCCGGGAGCCTGTGGGGCACCAGCAGCAGGTTCTCCAGGCAGAGGTCGCGGTGGGTCACGCCGTGGGTCTTCAGGTGCTCCAGACCGTTACACAGCTGCAGCAGCAGGAAACACACCCGCCGCTCGTACACCTCCGGCTGGGCGCGGTGGAACGACCCCCACTCCCTCACGAAGTCCGCCGCCGTCTGGCACGGCACCTCCCGCGTGATCACCACCACCCGCTCCTGCTCAGGCACAGGGGAGGGGGAGGGGCCGGCGGGCGGGGCCGAGGGGCCGGGGGGCGGGGCCGGGGGACCGGCGGGCGGGGCCGGGGTCTCCTCCCCAGGAAGCATGCTCTGGGGCACACAGGCGATGAAGTGGCCGCAGTCCTGCTGCAGGTTGAAGTGGAGGGGGATGGTGTGCTGGACGGACAGCCCGTACAGATGAGCTTGTCTGGAGTCCGCAGACTGGCCCTTGCAGATCTACCACAGAGACACACGGCTCAGCTACAGCTTACAGCTACAAGTACAGATGCAAGTCAAGTTAACTACAGTTAAATAGCTATAAATATTCTACACGAGTTGGATTTGAGTTAGGGTTACTGCAGTAGAGAGTCAGTGTTGGATGTATGTAACTATAAAAGAGTAGTATGGTTGGGTTCTATAACAGTAGAACAGTAATGGTTTTATAACTACAGCAGAGAGACAGCGTTAGGATTAGATAACCACAACAGAGTGGCAGAGTTAGACTGTCTTTACCACCGTTTATAACTGTCTCCATGTCGATCTCTGTCTGCGTCTCGTGTGTGTGTGTGTGTGTGAAATGGGTCTCTTATGGCACCATCTCAGTTTACTATGAAACTCCAGTGAAGTTCCACTTACTCTCTCTCTCTCTCTCTCTCTCTCTCTCTCTCACACACACACACACACACACACACACACACACACACACACACACACACACACACACACACACACTCTCTCTCTCTCTCTCTCTCTCTCTCTCTCTCTCTCTCCCCCTCACCTTCACAGCGTAGGTGTTTCCAACGTCGGAGGCGCAGGAGGCGGAGTAGTACACGGCGTCTCCCGCCAGGCAGCAGGCCGTGTTGCAGGTCAGCTTGAAGAGGGACCAGTTGCTCTCTCCGAAGTGCTGCTGCTCCCGCTGCCTCCGCGTGAAGTGGCCCTCGCACTTCAGGGCCAGCCGCCGCAGCGACTCCGCGTACAGGCCGCCCAGCTTGGAGTAGATGCACTCGCGGCTGTCCATGTTGCTCAGCAGGGCGTGGAGCTGGAGGGCGGAGCCCATGCCCGCGGCTCCGCCTAGAGCCACGCCCACACCCCCTGCCGCGGAGGAGGGCGCCAGCGTGCTGAGCTGCGGGGAGGAGCAGGAGGTCAGGCTCCCCCTGCTGTGACCCCCGAGCCTGCCGTGACCTTTGACCTGGGGCTCGTCCAGGGTGCGGGAGCAGAGAGGGCGGCGGCCTCCGTCCAGGGAGTCGCTGGAGGCGGAGAAAGGGCGTGGCGCCACAGGGCTGCAGGGCTGGCTGGTTGGCTGAGGACAGTGAAGCCCTGCCCCCTCGGCCCTGCAGACGTTGCTCTCGGAGCCGGAAAATGGTAGGCGTGGCCTTGTGCGAGCCACGCCCCTCGGCCCGGCCTCTCCTGGCGCAGACACGGTGCGGTTCACCAGCTTCTTCTCAGGTAAAGGTGGAGGCTGGATTTGCCGCCCTAGGCTGTTGCTAGGAAACGGGTCAGGGTGGGGAGACCCAGGTGAGGTTGCCAAGGGGCTGCTGGGAAAAGGGGAGGGGCAAGATCTAACCGATGACTCCTGAGCACCTGGAGAGAGAGATTATTAGCAAACATTTAATTTATAAACTCATTATAATTATAAACTCAAATTATTAGCACACATCAAAAATGTTAAACTACAGTTTCTGAAACAGTGTATTTCACACAGTTGTGACAAAGCGATCTTGACTAAAGAGAAGAGGGCAGGGTGTGTAAGAGAGAGTGAGCGGGGGAAGTGTGAACAATCTGCCATATGGTCTTGGTGAACAAAGAGACCAGTACACTGGCATCGTTGTACGTTCACTCCTGCCATGGGGTAGACAGTGAGGGAGGAACGTCTCCGATCACATATTAGACACACCAACCACAGAATTCTCTATGATTCAGCAGAGGTGCTGGTCATTTCTAAATGATTCAGCCCAGGCACCGTTCCCTGCAAAACTGAGAAACCAGCGTGAGTTTAGTGTGACAGAAAGTTACTGTTTAACTGTGTGACTGTCGTTTAACACTAGAACAGAGTGGAGAGACAGAGGGGGAGAGAGAGAAGTGCGTGTGTGTTTGGGTGTGCGTGTTTAATTGAGAGGTGGGGACACAGATTAGTGGCTTCACAGGGGAAAAACCATCAGAACGACCCTGTGATAAACGACATAAAAAGGCCTCATTTCCTCTCATTATCCTTTCTCTCTCTCTCTCTCTCCATCTCCCCCCGTCATTATGCCTCCTCGACCGTCTGGGAAACGGTGGTTACGAGCGGCTCCATGAAGAACTGTGACGTGACCGTGAGGTTTGCGCACGTCTGAGGGTTTGTTAACGCCAGTTGGTCCGAAACAGAGACACAGTCCACTCACTGCAGTCAGACAGGGTTGAGGAGGGGGATGTAGTCTAGTGTATTGTGGGGGATGTAGTCTAGTGTGTTGTGGGGGATGTAGTCTAGTGTATTGTGGGGGATGTAGTCTAGTGTGTTGTGGGGGATGTAGTCCAGTGTGTTGTGGGGGATGTAGTCTAGTGTATTGTGGGGGATGTAGTCCAGTGTATTGTGGGGGATGTAGTCCCGTGTATTGTGGGGGATGTAGTCCCGTGTATTGTGGGGGATGTAGTCCAGTGCAGTGCTTCTCAACGCAGTCCTCAGGGCTCACCTAATAGTTCCACAGCTTTGCTCTGTCCAAGTCACCACATCAGGTTAGCGCAAAAATGTGGAACCGTCTGGTGGGCCTCATGGACTGGGTAGAGAAACACTGTTCTAGTGTATTGTGGGGGATGTAGTCTAGTGTGTTGTGGGGGATGTAGTCTAGTGTGTTGTGGGGGATGTAGTCTAGTGTATTGTGGGGGATGTAGTCCACTCACCGGAGTCGGACAGGGCCGTCATGCTGTCGGAGGACGCCGTATTGCAGCCGTTCCCTTTGACAGAGTGTGTGAGAGATTCGACTGAACCCTGACTGAGAACATCCAGCTCCATCGCACTTGAACTCAGCTTGTTACACACCCTGCACACACACACACACACACACACGTTACATACATGTTAAATGCACAGCTTACCACTTGCACTACAGAGATACACACTTCTTCATTGTAACAGCAGACAGTCAGCAAGCACGCGCACACAGACATACACACCCATACACACACCACTTACAAACCAACACACACAATTTCACACTTACACACACACGGAACAGAAACATTTGAGCTCATTCTACACCGGCACGTTATCTCCCCAACATGAACCGGTCCAACACTCTCTCTACCCCACTGTCTCTCAATCGATTCATTTCATTTCATCAGTGCTTAATTGCCATGAATGTTACGTTACATTATTGACAAAGCAAATGAGCAAAAAGAATAAAGGGAAAGTAGTTAGGAAAAGACCAAAAGAAATGATGAGGAAAAACAAATAATTTACATAAGAAATGATGAGGAAGACGGGATTAGGAATGATTAGGAATACAAAGAGAGTGAGTGAGTGGTTGTCAGTGTGAGGAGCGTGTTGATGCAGGAGGGATTATTCCTCCTCCCTGTCAGGATGAGGAGTAGCTGTGTGTTATTACAGCAGCCCAGGAACTCAGTCTAGCACACACACTCCTTCACACACACTCTATAGAACACACACTCCTTCACACACTCCCTCACTCACACACATACTCACATACACACACACTCTCACTCTTACTCACAATCTCTGCCACGATCTGCAATACAAACACCACAGTGCCACACACACACACACACACACACACACACACACACACACACAAAATAACGCAACACCATGAGCAATGCTGTACTGATACAGCCTGTTGCCATTCATATTTCCCCATGTCTGGTCCACACCCACGGTCCACACACACGGTCCACACACACGGTCCACACACACGGTCCACACCCACGGTCCACACCCACGGTCCACACACACGGTCCACACACACGGTCCACACACACGGTCCACACACACGGTCCACACTCACGGTCCACACACACGGTCCACACCCGTACAGGTACATTATGTGCATGGGGGAACTGTGTGTGTGGGGGAATCAGTGTGTTTAAGGGGACAAATGGACCTTTTCTAATCTGTGGTATGTGTAGTCAGTTACTCAAGGCCATTTCAAATCATAACCTAAATGAAAACGCCTCCATGTTCTCATCTTTCTCTCTCTCTCTCTCTCTCTCTCTCTCTCTCTCTCTCTCTCTCTCTCTCTGTCTGTCTGTCTGTCTGTCTGTCTGTCTGTCTGTCTGTCTGTACATTTGTCTTGGCCGTCTTTCCTTTTCTGTGCTACAGTGTCAAGACTCGTATCAAACTCCAAAGTGCAGGAGAGAGAAAACCAGAATGTCCCACTTTAGATCTGGAGCCCAGAACCTTTACCAGGCCCACTGGAACCATGTCAGAGAGTGTGTATGTGTGTGTGTTTAACGTACGTCTCCTGCATGGCAACCCTTGCTCTTTACTCTATATTAATGCTCTAAGTGATTTAATGATTCACCCTCATCCAAGTAGCCGTAGTAATCCAGGGTGTCAGGTGTGCCTGTTGCCGTGGTGAGCTAAGCGATACACACATACACAGGAGAGATTCGGTGTGCTTCACATAGGAATTCACACAAGACAAATTAAAGCAGTGACTGAATTCGAAAAGCTAAAATAAAAAATTATTTATTAAAAAAAAGCACATTTCAATAAGAGATCAAAATAAATAGGCAACTTAAATAAATGAAAGTGTTAAAAGAGTAAAAATTAAACATGCAATTCTTGTCTGTCTCTCTGTGTCTCTTGGTCTTTCTTTGTATCTCTCATATGTGTCTCTGTCTATATCTCTATCCGTCTCTTGGTCCCTCTGTCTGTCTGCTTGTCTCTCTTCATCTGTATCTCTCATCTGTCACTCTCTCTATGTCTGTCTCTCTCTCTATTTCTGTCTGTCTGTGTGCTTGTCTCTTACTGTCCTGCCTGCCTCTGCTCCGTCTGTCTCTCTGTCTGCTTCTTGTTTCCTCTAGAAACAGAAGCGTGTTAAATTTTTACACAATTCCCTGATAACACGAGGCCACTTCTCCTCCTCAAGGTCACATGACTCTCTCCACTGGAGCTGGGCGCCGACACGTTCGTCTTTATTTATCCATACGCAATGAGATCCTGTCGCCACGGGAACCATGGATCTACCCTTACTAGACAAGCCAATAGACTGAGGCAGAGTTCACTGGGAAATCTGTGTGTGTGTGTGTGTGTGTGTGTGTGTGTGTGTGTGTGTGTGTGTGTGTGTGTGTGTGTGCGCATGTGTTTGTGTGTACACGGATTTACACGTGATAGAATCTATGTAAACATATTTATGCATATTGACACGAGGGTGCAACAGATATGGAGACAAAGCCAGGTGTATCTCCACACACACACACACACACACACACACACACACACACACACACACACACACACAGAATGCATATCCCTCCCTCCCTCCCCCCCCCCCCCCCCCCTTCTCAGACAGTCAAGGTCAGTCCGTCTTGAGCTTAAAGCCGCATAGTTCTATTTTGTTTACAATTTCGTTTGAAAACAAATTATCGTCAGTGTAGCGTCGCTGTTGCCTCCGTGACTCTGAAAGGCGGAGGATAAGACAGCAGGGCTAAAACCTCAGGATACCCCCCCCCCCTTCTGTCTTTCTCTCCCTCTCACCCAATATCAGTTCCCTGACCATGGAAAATACTCATTTAATGATTTAGGTTTAGGTTTAATGATCAGATTTGGTCAAATCAAGTGTAGTGAAAATTGATCAATTTATACAACAAAATCAACACCACCTCCACAACTCTGTCTGGTCTGCAAGCTTGACGGTGTTTTCTAAACATTACAGATGTGCAGGATGTATCAGATAACATTAGAACATTACAGCCAGTCAAGGTGAAGAACCTCCCACAGAGCACTAACCCTAATGAACCCTGATCCTAACTAACCTTAATGAACCCTAATAACCCCAACTAACACTAACCCTGCTCACTACAGCTGAGGATCTTCACCAATGGAGGAGCTGCTCTCAAATACCAAAAGGTTAAGGTCAAAGGTCGTTCTCCTAAAAAGAGAACTTTGTGGTCCACTCTTCACTGAAGCAGCCACATAAACACCACATCAGGACTGTGACTCACACACACACAGCTGAAACACAGAAGGGATAAACCGCATCAGGGAGAAGGCCAAGTTACTCACTCTCTCACACACACACACACACACACACACACACACACACACACACACACACACACACTCCCTGACAAACCATTCAGACACACGTGTGCTCATACACTCACAGACACTGACACTCAATGATACACAGATTCACTTGACTTCACACTTACCATCTCTCTCACACACACACACACACACACACACACACACACACACACACACACACACACACACACACACACACACACACACACACACACAGAGGATATTTCAGAAAACAATCCCAGACTTGTGTCTGCATTATTTTAGCATCATAGGATCTGATAAGCAGGACCAGAATAACTGAAGCTGGAAGGAGCAGGAAGAAGATGACACTGTAAACATGCTCCCCTCACAGTGCTTGTATCAGCACGTCTTACACTCAGTGTGTGTCCGTGTGTACGTTTATACACAGTATACATGTGTGTGTGTGTGTGTGGAGCTGACGTGCTCAAGTTAAACATGGTATACGTCTCACCCTCTGGATGCACATGCGACCCCACGCAGCCGCCCACACGTGACCCCACGCAGCCGCCCACACGTGACCCCACGCAGCCGCCCACCAGCCCCTCTGGACTTGACACACTGCTAAAACTTTATATAACCACCTTCAAGCCAAGATGAACTGGTTCTCTCTCTCTCTCTCTCTCTCTCTCTCTCTCTCTCTCTGTATCCCTCCCTCCCTCCCTCTCTCTCTGTCCCCTTTTCTCTTTCTCCATCATCTCCTTTCTGTCTTTATCCACCCCAAACACCCACTGACTCTTCCTCCACACCCCCCCCCCCCCTCACACTATGCTGTTTGTTCATGTCTCAAGCTGAAAATGAGATCTGTACTGCCAGTTCTGTGTCTGCGCTCCGTGGTGCCAGGAGGAATCAGCCGGGCGGACTGCATGAAGAGGTACTGGGAGCACTGGGAAACAGCCCACATAGTGTTTCACCAGCTACATCAGGTACAGGGAGAAGGATGGATCTCACCGCTCGCACCCAAACCACACAACTGCTCGCAAGACTCACCTCAGAACCACACCACCGTTTGCATTACTCGCCTCAAAAAACACACTGCTGCTTCCAAGACTGACCCCCAAAAATAGATGCACCCCACCACGCGCCCCCAGACCTCCCCACTTTTAGCAAGACCTCCCCATCGCTCGCAAGACTTACTGCACAAATCATAGTCACTTGTAAGACTGCACAAAACCACATGAGCTAAACCTGCTACACCCTGACAAAGCCACAATGTCCACATCCGACGTCAGATGAACCCCAATAAACCTGAACCACTCCGGTACCCCCCCTCCCCAGAGCCACCTCAGAAACACTCGCAGAACCACCTTGGAAACGTTTCTCCGAACCAGCAACGACAACCAAAATGGAGATGCAAACGTTCGGAGAGAATCGGAGATGTTTAAAGCAGGCAGCACCCACCTGTGCAGGCAATGGTGAAGGTATCTCAGTCAGCGCTGAAGACATCAGCCTTGTGGCCTCTCCAGCTCAGACACGATAGTGCCCGAAGTATTTTTAAGTCCTCCCCCCACTGTTGTGTATTAAAATATCCGTATATTATAGAGCACTGGCTCTGCGCTGAGTGAGGCTCCTTATTCACACCTAGCAACTAGCTGCTATCTTTTCTCTGAAGCCCGTCTGGGGGAGCGCGGCGCCCGGGGCACGGAAGGACTTGGAGCAGGGGCAAATGCTAGGGGCAAGAAATCTGCTCCATTCCATTTCTCCAGAACAATCTTTAACCCAGCTGGCATGGGGGTGGACGGGGCAGAGGCTGGTTTGAGTCTGTCAGAAAAAAAAGCCACTCGACCCAGCAAGCGTAAAATAAAACATCTGCAACTGGTGAGGTCTTGTTGACGCGACAACTCTGCTTCTGGAATGATCTCAGCTTCCTAGCGCTGAGCTGATGGGGAAAACAGATTTCTTCCACCATCTGCTCCTTCAATGATTCATCTGGCACAAAACCGCTTACTCATAACCCAGAATGTGCTTGTTCATAACTCCATCACTTGATTAAAACTTTGGGGTCAAGCGCTACTTTACTACCCTTTTTTGAATTTTTCTGTAAGTGACCCTTATAGAAGTCACGGGTAAGAGTGAGGTTGAGTGAGTCTTTACACACACGGGTAAGAGTGAGGTCGGCTGTGTGAGTCTTTACACACACGGGTAAAAGTGAGGTCAGATGTGTGAGTCTTTACACACACAGGTAAGAGTGAAGTCGGCTGTGTGAGTCTTTACACACACGGGTAAGAGTGAGGTCGGCTGTGTGAGTCTTTACACACACGGGTAAGAGTGAGGTCGGCTGTGTGAGTCTTTACACACACGGGTAAGAGTGAGGTCAGTTGTGTGAGTCCTTACACACGTGGGTAAGAGTGAAGTTAGCTGTGTGAGTCTTTACACACATGGGTAAGAGTGAAGTTAGCTGTGTGAGTCTTTACACACACGGGTAAGAGTGAAGTTAGCTATGTAAGTCTTTACACACACGGGTAAGAGTGAGGTCAGATGTGTGAGTCCTTACACACACGGGTAAGAGTGAGGTCAGTTGTGTGAGTCTTTACACACACAGGTAAAAGTGAGGTCAGCTGGGTGAGCCCTTACACACACGGGTAAGAGTGAGGTCAGTTGTGTGAGTCTTTACGAACACGGGTAAAGGTGAGGACAGCTGGGTATGGCAAGTCTTTATATACATGGGTAAGAACGTATTTTTATTTGTAGAGTGCTAGCAGTGTAATAATCCATAAGCAATGTAACAACTCATAACATAATAATGTTTCAGGAGGGCAAAATCGGGCTTAGAATCAGGCTGACTATTGAGTAGTGTGTGGAAGCTTTAGAATAGTGGAGGGTTGTTTGGTGCTTAGAAACAGGGTCATGTGGTATGGACTATGGCAGCAAACTCTGTGAGGGGTGTTTTAAAGGTGTTAGTTTAGACAAATGTAAGGCACTCTACTGCTAAAAGAACAGACTAACAGAATGTCCAATAGAAGACGTTAACGTAACAGGGAAATCATCCAGATTCTGGTTAATGAAACAAGGAATTCATCCAAATAATTTAGGGAGGCAAACCAGTCCACTCACAATGTATCAGTGACAGCTGACACGAGAGAGAAGACTCCTCAATAAAGAGACAGAGAGAGACAAAGAGACAGAGAGAGAGAGAAACAAACAGACATGGAGTGTGCATCAGCACAAAAGTAACAGGGCCCACACACACCGGCTCAGGTCAGCTGACCAGCTTTTAAAAAGAGAGAATGTTGAACACGAACAAGGAAATGCTTCAGCCAATCAGAAACCAGTACTTAACGTAGGGTCAGGGGAACCCTGATGTGATAAAGGTCTGGCCTTCACCTGGGCCCTCACTCATTAACACAGCAATGAACAAATGGTGCCACCAAACCCTGTCTGTACTGCACTGACCGGCTCACTGTAGGGGTGGGTATCACCACTGATTTCCCAGTTCGATTCGATTCCGATTCACAAGGTCCCGATTCAATTAGATTTTCGATTCGATTCGATCCGAATCAATACCGATTCTTGTAGGGAAATTTCAGTTACAATAAAAAGTGTAGTTTGAATGTGAAATGTTGTAATGATACAAGGAACACTCAAACTTTATTAAAATGTATTAAGATATTAGTGTTTATACTGTGAACAACAGTTACATTCTTTTTTTATATTGTAATGATAATGGTATTATTGGGTTACTGTTTCTTTAAGTTAAGTGTGCATGTGAGTGGGAGAGCGCGCAAGGAGCGAGAGTGAGAGAGGATTCAGTTATTTACTTCTGTTGAGTGAATTCGCTTGTATTAATGTTAAAACAAAAGAGTTGTCAACTGTAAACTTCACAGCTTTATACTTGACGCGTCGCGACCGGCGTGATGGTCCGCGTACTGAAAACGACGTAATCTTGGTGGCTCCGCCCGTGCGCTGTCGATTCGCGAGGTCGTGCACCTCTCAAATTTTGTAACTTCACGCGCGACACGCTTCAGCACAATGGACCAAGTCATGTTTGCTGGGTTCATACACCTAAACAAGGTGGAATTAAAGCACGTCATGCGAGATAAAACGCGAGACGTTAAAACGGTACGCATATGCGGTGAAAATTGTCCAATTCTAAAGATCGATCTCAGATTTAATAAATCGATATCGAATCATTCAAACGAAGATCGATTTGAATCGAAAAATCGATTTTTTAAACACACCCCTAGCTCACTGACCAGCACAAAAGACCTTAGTAAGAGTAAGAATAAGTAAGAGTAGCATCATTAAGTTAAAAATCACGCCATTCACAGCCTTAGTTTAAAAAGATTGCACCAATCACAATCTTTGTTTAAAGCAAAAAGAAATGATGAAGCATATTAATTTATCTAATTTGTTTCTTTCAAATCTCCTGTAAATATCAGGCATATATATGTGAGATCTGAACTAAATGGAATTTCACATCTCATCT
Organism: Brachyhypopomus gauderio; assembly: GCF_052324685.1. Lineage (NCBI taxonomy): Eukaryota > Metazoa > Chordata > Actinopteri > Gymnotiformes > Hypopomidae > Brachyhypopomus > Brachyhypopomus gauderio. The sequence continues at coordinate 959,671 of NC_135228.1, forward strand.
AACAAACTTCGCAATGAACAAATTCACAACGTCACGCACAATAAAACACTTCAGATCTGACACACAAATACAAAATAGGGAACCCAACCACAATCTGGCACACACACACACACACACACACACACACACACACAAACACACAAACATGCACGAACACACCCTTACCTGTGGTGTTTTTTGGGAGGTGGAGGTGGTGGTCTGGGTTCACTGGTGCCTTGTCCGGCTGCTGTGGAGAGCTGCGTGGAGGAGGTGGAGAAGGGATTGGAGGCGACTCCGCCCAGCACGCTGCCACTCCGCACGGCGTCCTGCGCTCGGGTGCCCGCCTGCCTCTGACTGGCGCTATTGTTGGCATCGGTGCCTGGTGTGGAGTGACTCGGATCTGCGCCACTCCTTTCACTCGCCTCCGACCCCCAGACAGCGGGGCCATTGAGGGAGCCACCCGACCCGCCGTGGGGGCCTCCCTCCTGGGCAGCCCTCGTCTCGCCCTCCCCCTCCTCCTCCTCCTCCTCGATGCGACCCTCCAGACTCCAGGTGTTGTGGAGCTTTTGTCTTCGCTCCACGGGAGCGGCGTCCGAGCCGGAGGACTCCGCGTCCCCCTGGATGAGTCTGGAGCTCCCCGCCTTCGGGGATAGAGCGGCCGGGCAGCTGAGCTCAGAGAAGGGGAGGGGGGACAGGCTCGAGGTTCCCAGCTTGGGAGAGCGAGCGCTTCTCTTGGGGGGGATCGGGGGGCTGGACTGGGGCTTGGTCTGGAGCGAAGGCGCGACGGAGGTCGCCGGGGTCGTTTCCGTGGTGCTGGGCGTAGACGGCCAGCTGAAGGCTGGGCTGGCAGGGTCATCGGGGGTCGCGGAATTGAAACGCTGCCACTGCGTGCTCACTGCGGAGTCCGGGCTGCTTAGGTAGAATATCCGGTTGTTCTCCTCCGTGTGGGCGGCCACCACGGTGATGGTCGCCCTGGGACTTTCTGCAGTGCCGCTGGCCTTTGGGTCGACTGTGCTGAGCTCCGCGTGGTGGTGGGGACGGTGCTTCCTCTTGGAGCTCTCCGCGTAGATCGGCTCGCCGCTCGCCCTTCTGTCCGGCCGGCCCGTGGAGGGGCTGCCCCAGCCGGCCGGATCCCTGGGGCTCTCCGGACCGCAGTGGTGGAAGACGTCTGGCCCCGCCAACGAATCCGAACTGCTGCCGTACGAACACGAATCTGACAAACTGATGTTGCGTGAGTCCGGTGTTACAGCCGGTGACGAAGAAGCGCTCGACGTCTCCTTGGACACGCTGCTCGCGCCGTTTCCCGGGACACCTGCGACGAGCCCGATCCCGAGAGTGGTCTGCACTTCCTGTACAGCTGACCCCAAGGTCGTGACCCCTTCGCAGCTCCCTTGAAACAAGGACCTCTGAGCATGACCCTGTAGATGCGAGTCCTGCGTATCCACGTAGCCGCTCTTGACCGCTCTACCCAGATGCGGCCTGTAGGGGTCACCGTTCCCATTGTCCTTTAGATTCTCCTCCATTGTGACGAACACGCCGCCGGTGACGTGGGAGGGCTCGGGCAGCCCCGGGGGGGAGAGCATGCATGGTAGAAGCCTGTTGCCGTTGTCCCGTTTCCCCGGGATGCCGGCCTGCAGCAGGGCTTCTCTCAGAGCTTTGTTGCAGCCATTGCCATCCATGTAGAGAGGGGACAGGTCCAGGATCTTCAGCCCAGCGGGACACTTGGGGACCTGCAGGGGCACGGCCACGAAAAGAACACGCACACAGTGACACGAGGGAAGAAAGATGGAGACCACAGTTAAAACCCGATTCACTCGTGCTTAAATTCGTGGAGTTGCAGATCACCAGCAAGAGTTATCTACTGAGTCAACTGAAGCATACTACAGCACACCTGGAGTTCCCACAATGCAACACTGCTTCTGCAGTGCATCATTGCCCTTTAAACACAATAGCTAACAATAACTAGAGTATGCACTAGTTGTGTATACTAGCAGTAGTAGTATACACTAATGGTAGTATACAAAAATGCATGCTGCTCGTATTCATTACCAGCTAACTTGGCACTAAACTTAGTTTAGTTGAATATTGTGGTTTTTCCCCGATACCTGGTCTGAGTTCATGTTGTCATCTACGGTCGTCTCTGTTGCGTCTGTGTTCATCATGGTCGGCCTGACGGCAATGATAGGCTTGCTGTAGGGGGAAGGGGACACTCCCCCACAGTCCTCGTCCCCGCCCCCACTTATCCTGGCGTTAGCCCCGCCCACACTGGGCCTACTGTTGGCACCGCCCACTCTGTCGGCCTGCGTGTGGGCGCTGCGTGGGTGGAAGCAGTTCTTACATGAGCCTGGTTTCCAAACGTGCTCCGCAAACTCGCCACAGACAGACATCTTAACACAGACACCGACTTCCTGTCCAACAGGGTTCTACTTCCGGGTCACTGCTGGGTGGGTCCAAGGGAACAGAGAACAAGATATTTGGGCATGATGTTCAGCAGATGGCAGACCTCTGGAGAAGCCTGAGGACAGATGACAGAACAGCAGATGAAGATCTGGTTATAAAATACATACTAAATACTAACATTTCAAAAAGTAACTACCAGAAACTACCAATAAGATCCACTCCTTTGTATAATGATGTGGTGTCTATTAACTCCCATTCATTATAAGTAACATTATCCAGAACAACTCTGAAAAGTAATTTCCGGTATATAAGAATGATCACGCACCATTATTGCCAAACTACCTTTCCACTACTATCAAACTATGCTACTGCCAAACACACAATGGGGCACGCTATACTCAAGATTCATGGAAGACACGCAACAAGATGCTTCTCTGTCCTGGCTCCCAGATGGTGGAACGAACTTCCACTGGCTATCCGAACAGCGAACTCTCTCGCGGTTTTCAAAACGCAGACTGAAGACCCATCTCTTTGTAAAGCACTTATAAGCACTAATCTACTGAAGCATTGGTATAAATCGTAATTGCACTTTATCTCTGGGAACACTTGCTAATTATTGCACTCATACTGCATGTAGTCTTGTAGGTATTTCAGTCTTGCTAGGTATTGCTCTGTGTCTAATCTTATATTTTGTTGTCTTCTTTCTAGGTATCAGCACTGGCAACTGTTTATGGCAGTGCTTGAGCTTGAGTAGTTTGGACTTAAACCTGTTTATACTAGATAGAGATGCATATTCTGACTAAACACTTAGCACTTTTGTAAGTCGCTCTGGATAAGAGCGTCTGCTAAATGCCGTAAATGTAAATGTATACTGCAATAAATCAAGTATAGTAGAGTTAGTATAATTTAAAAAAAAAAACCAAACAAAAAAAAACACCCAGGTTGAATACTGGATTATGCAAGAGATTTTGGTTTCCTTGGCTCCAACTTTGCAGGTGAAAGTATCACCAGCAGAGGTCAAAAAGAACCTTAACCTCTACAATCCTCCTGAGGCAAAGCTACAGAGGGCCCATCTATGCAGCAGGCTCCTGGATACCACACTAAAACGTTCCTGTAATAGCACCGGCAGCACACACACACCCAAGACATTAAATAAGTATAATAAGATCAGCAGCTGTCCGCTGGGCTACAGGAGAAGCGTCCTCTCCTTCTCGATCTCGTCAGGCCTGTTAAAGTTCCACCTGCTCATGAAAGATCATCTGCTTCACCTAAAACAAGCACCTGGAGCTCGCCACACAGTGGCGCGTTTGAGAGCGTGGTGAGCGTCTATGACGGGCCTCCCAGCGTTCCCAGGGCCGGCCAGCCAACTGCCGACATTCCTCCTCAGTTGCACAGAATTCCAACCTCGATTGCCTCCTGCTCACTTTTTCCCAGGACTCCCAAATTAGAGATCCTTAGGTCCTCCGCATCTGTCTTGACCCTTGGAACCATCAGGGGTCAACAGCACGGAATTCCTAACGCAACCTGCCATTCCTGCAGTGCACCGAGGCGACGGAAGGTCGGAATGTGTGGAATGCCGGTTGGAGGGGGGGATTTCCAAACCGCAACAGTGTTTGTCTGTGTTCCTCACACACCACACAACACACACCCTGCGGTGAGAAAACTCACACAGCGCAGCCTCGGTGGCTTTCACCGCCGGTGTCCGTTTCTCTCGCCGCCAAAGGGAAGATCTTTCAGCGCGGCTGGGCTAGGGCAGGTGCTGGGGCCTGTGATTACTTAACCCCCTTTCAACTGATCTTAGAACAGTCTGGCACTTTATTTCCCTAGCAGAGTAGATCAAAGGCTTTAATCTGGAGACGCTGATCCAGGATCAGGATCCTGTGCCTTTGCTCACCCCAGTTAGAGGAGGTAGATATATGCTTGGATCAGTGGGTGCAGCCTTTACCTTTGTCCCCAGGCCACTGTTTTCAGTTCCATCCCAGAAACATGACTCAAGTCATGAGGCAACAGGGCCCCACCCAGTACAAACAGCCCGTCAAATAACTCACCAGCCTGCTGCACCATGCAGCCCAATAACCAGCAGCTTTACCGCACTCCTTACCAGTCTGCGTACTGCTGCGTGGAAACGAGCTACATCGTCACACGCAGGGGGCTGCGACAGAGAAGAAAAGCACACGCAGCCAGCTTTAGTGGGCATGAGTCATCGGGGGAAGAGCGCAGCTAAAGCTGCACGGTGGCCAGGGTTTGAAAAATCCCCCATCATCTGAGAGACGCTCCATCTCCAATGAGAATCAGCACGGTGCTCATTTACATAATCACGGTTCTGCTTCTGCGACCCAGCAGTTCTGATCCTGCTTTTTTTTTATTTTATTTTGTTCTTTTTTTATTGCCATAGCTTAACAGATAGAGAGGGCTCCACCGCGCCAGGCTGGGAGCTGGTGGGCGTTGGGCGGTGTGCTGCTGGTCCTGCCCTGTCACACCTGTCAAAGGTACACCTGCCTGATTCATTCCACCTCAAAAGCCAGGACCACCACTCACTGGCATGTCAACAAACAGATACAAGAAACACCAGTTCGGCCCTTGCAGTTATCCGTCTGCCTGACGTGCGGTGCTGTGAAATGCGCTGTCTCAAGGTTTATGGTCAACTGTGCTTGAACTGACTAAAACATAAACGTTAGTCAGTCACATTCTTTCTAAAGCTACGTTTAGAAAGCTCAACCTCTACACTCCACTCAGTTTCAACAGCAGTCACGAGAAAATAATTTAAAAAAACGTTAAATACAGTTAAATATGACAAAAGGTACGAACCATTACTACGAGGCACTAAAGTTGGCCAAAAGAAAGTCATCTCTCTGAACTCGCGCGGTGCCCACAGACCTTTTACCACAACTGCTGTCTGTGTGAGAACAGCAGCCCGCCGCAGGGGTTAACTGTCTACCGGGAAGAGCCACAAACACAGCCGCCGTGTTTGCTCAAGCCCGGTGTAGGGCTGAGGGGAATGCGGCCCCGCGACGAGATGTTAGACTCTCTGGCTACAAGTCTGACAAGTCAATAGCCAAGAGACAAGAAAAGGGCGAGGCGTCTGTTAGACTCTCAACAGCTGACACTTTCAGCGCACTTCTGAACAATAAAACGCTTTTTTGTGTGTTTTGTGTTACTTTATGACACGGACAAGATACACAGTGGATGGAGGATGAAAATTTCTGGTCTGAATTCTTCTCCACTACGGAGGTAATCTCAGACTCGGGAGGGTCGGTACCGTGTGGCGGCCTCAGGTACACGTACCACCTGTTATTCCTTAACGTCTCACCGACGGCTACTAAAGTAAAGGGCCGGATAAACACTAACTTTTAAAGTTAGGCTCTAAGGTCTGGAAATGTGACTGAATCTCAAACTACCCTGCGCCAGGACACCACACGAGACACGGCGCTGGTGTTTAAGGGTTTCGGGGTGTCCGGTGAGGCTAGAGTCGTTAATAACGCCTCACGCGCCGGGGCTAATTGCGTCCAACACGCGCGCGCGCAGGCTGGACGTCGCGCGGGTCGTATTTTGCTGCTGGCACGTGTTTCAGTTTTCAATGGATCAGTAGCACTGCTGCCCGCAGTGGTATCGCGCGACCCAGTGTGCCGATGGCTCGCTTCCAACCGACTACCCGCACGGTTACAGCAAATGTTCAGCGTGACACCGTAAATGTTCGGTTTGTTACCTGGTGAAATTGTCTTTTTTTTGTTTAATCAATGTGCACAGTCCCCTATAGCGAAGAAAGCACTGTGGGGTCCAATAACATCTAAGCAGTCATATTACAGTGTACCACCTCTGATTCTCTCTCTCTAAACTCATACAAATGGTAATGTGATGCGCTTTGATATTCTATCTTGTACGTGTTCAAAACAAACTAATCGTGAGTCAACATCTACATCGGTGAACCGACCTGAATACGCGTCTGACAGATTTTTTTGCATGCCGATGATCAAACGTTTCGGTTTACCTGCGGAGTCTTTACACGTCCAGCCACACTCAGCGGGGTCCCACAGCTTGCAAACCACCCCGATCACCGCAGATTTCCACCCGAGACTGGGGCGACGGAACGGGAGCCAAGCCCGTCAGTCTGCCGAGGAAAGCGGTTCGCTTAGAAGAGAACGTATGCGGGCTCTCGCGGCATGCTGCTCTGATCCGTGCGGGTTTCTCTGACTAGACTAGACTGAACAGAGACCGCGAACAGTCAGGCGAAACTCCTGCAGCGGGCGGAGCTCCAAGAGCCGTCAACACCCCCCCCCCCCCCCCACACCGACACCCCCACCCCCGCCTCAACTGACGGAGCGCGCACGGCCCGGCGGGGTCCCGCGTGTGAGCGGAATACCCAAACATTCCGTGAGCACCAGCCTGCCTAATCGACCGTTAACATCAGCATATTTCAGCTATAAACGGTTTCGATCTCCTGCTTCAGCTGAATCTCTTTTGTTGTTATTAAAGACTTAAAAAAACTTTTCTGACGTAGGAGAATGGCCTAGGACTGAAGGAAACGAGTTATCGTGATCGTTTAAAGGTGCCCCAGGGTGTTGGAATGCTATTCTGTTCGCTTTAGTCATGCTGGCAGCGTGTGTTTGGTTAACCCACGGGTACAGTATTCCTGCTACACTCAAGACTCAGAGAAGACAGACAGAACCCCCAAATGAAATGACCCAAAAAAAATGACCCCCAAAATACAGCGAGGATTAGGAAACTATCTAAAAACACTGTCACAGCAAATGGCCACTGTGCAGAGGGTAAACACATCACTGGCTGGTGTGGGTGGTGGTGGGGGTGTTGGGATGGAGGGGGGGGGGGGGTCTGAGACAGAAAGAGACAAACAGAGACAGTGAGAAACAGGACACTTAAATGAAACTTGCAGAACCAGATGGGGTGTATCATTTTGAGTGAGAGAGAGAGAGTTCATCAATATGCGAGTTGTCAGTCAGCTGAAGTAGACCAGGACTAGTCTCCACTCTAGCTACAGTAGTGAGGTGAGTGCAGTGTAAGATCTGATAGTCCTGCATGCAAACACCAGTACAAGTAACACCTGAAATAGCAGCTAAGAGCTTCTTAAGAGCTTCTTAAATACTCTCTCTCTCTCTCTTGCTTAAATACACTTCCTCTCTCTCTTTCTCTCTCTCTCTCTCTCTCTCTCTCTCTCTCTCTCTTTCTCTCTCTCTTTCTCTCCAGAATCCTGGACCATCTTAGACCAGGTTCTAGAACCCTTAAGTGGTCTTGGGGTGTGGATGGATGCAGTCTTAACCCTAACACCTACCCTAATGTAACCTTGACCCTAGCATAACCTTATCCCGAACCCTAACGTAACCCTAACCCTGTGGTTGACATACAAGGCCCATGCAGCTGGGTCCTGGATCTTCTGTCTCTGGCTCATCAAGGCTTAGTGTGAAACCAGAACGTGCTCCGACATGTCCCCACATG
>NC_135228.1:972500-975000 GCF_052324685.1 Brachyhypopomus gauderio
ACTGCACTGTACTGTCCTATAGTCTACAACACACTGCACTGTACTGTCTTATAGTCTACAACACACTGCACTGTACTGTCTTATAGTCTACAACACACTGCACTGTACTGTCTTATAGTCTACAACACACTGCACTGTACTGTCCTATAGTCTACAGCACACTGCACTGTACTCTACACTGTATTTACAGTTACATCTACAGCATCTACAACTGCATGTACTGTCCTATAGTCTACAACATACTGCATGTACTGTCCTATAGTCTACAACACACTGCATGTACTGTCCTATAGTCTACAACATACTGCATGTACTGTCCTATAGTTTACAACACACTGCATGTACTGTCCTATAGTCCACAACACACTGCATGTACTGTCCTATAGTCTACAACACACTGCATGTACTGTCCTATAGTCTACAACATACTGCATGTACTGTCCTATAGTTTACAACACACTGCATGTACTGTCCTATAGTCCACAACACACTGCATGTACTGTCCTATAGTCCACAACACACTGCATGTACTGTCCTATAGTCTACAACACACTGCATGTACTGTACACTATAGTTGCATTACACTGTATATACTGTACACTTTACATTACATTAGCCTGCTATGCTCTATTAGCCATTATAACTTTAGCCATTGTGAAATAACCTCTAGGTTTCCACTTGTTCAAGAGTTCCATGCTGCACTTGTTGATAATGACATCAAGGGATGATAAGGGTCTATTTTCTAATGTCACCATCAGCCGGACAATACAATGACAACCATAAATTACTTATCCCTCCTTACCTCTCTCTCTGTCTCTCCCTTTCTTTCTCTCTCTCAATCTCTCTCACTCTCTCTCTCTCTCTCTCTCTCTCTCACACACACACACACGTAGGCATGCACATAAACACACACACACACACACACACACACACACACACACACACACACACACACACACACACACACACACACACACACACACACACACACACACACACACACAGCCATCTGGGTTTATCATCAGTAGGTCTGGAGTGTGTTAGGCCCTTTACACAGCCTGCTAATGGCTCTAACACATCCACCACTCTCCTCTAACCTGCACAGGAAGTGGCCTGGGTGTCAGCCTGGGTGTTTTTTTTAGCCACGACCCCAGGAGGGCCATCTAACTTCAGGGTAAAAGCTTCTGTCCCACCTGACCTTCAGGAACACAAGTATTTCATAAGAGAACTTTCTAGAACCTTTCTAGAACTCTCTAAGACATCTACAAAACACCCAGAGAGCAGGAACCTGAAGGCACGTAACACATAAGAAACCATCAAAACCACACACTCTCTGACACACACTCTGTCTGCTTGTCTGCCTGTGTACATGCTTTAATCCACGTGACCAGTGTTTCTGACTATGCCAAAGATGGAATATCGGATGTTTGGTTGAAGAACAGAAATGTCTCCTTGCAGACTATGACATCGCCCGCTTGGCTGTTGGCCTGTCACAGGGCTGAATCACCAACAGGAACTGAACTCAACAGTGAGGGGAAAAAGGAGTTATGGTGAGATTAACAATAATGCTTTGAAATGTTTGTTTTTTTAAATCCTCCTTTCTTTCTTTGTATTTTTTTATGATTGGATTGTACTGAGCAACATCAATTTTTTTGATGGAAAAGTAAAGAAAGTCGGTATTGTCTGTTTTAATCATCATTCATTCCCCACGGTGACGGTTGGTGTTCCACCCGCAGGAGTGTGAAACTCCCACAGGACCAAAGCACTCACACAGAAAATAACATTTTACACAAAATCAAAAATCTTGGCAATTGACATCTCTACACCAAAGAACACAGGAACAGCAAACTTATCAGAGTACAGGATTTAATAGAGTACAGGATTTTATATAGTTTGGGAGACAGGATTTAACAGAGTACCAGATTTAACAGAGTGTTGGGTTTAACAAAGTACTGGATTGAATAGAGCATAGGATTTAATAGAATACCGGATTTAACAGAGTGCTGGATTTAATTGAGTACAGAGTTTAATGGAGTGCTGGATTAAATAGAGTATAAGTACATGATTTAGAATAGTATAGGATTTACTAGAGTATGGAATTTAAAAGAATACAGGATTTAATAGAGTATGGGATTTAATAGACTAAGTGATTTAATAAAGTAGAGGATTTAATAGCTGTGGCATGGGACAAGTAAACTAGCAGGATGAACAAGATGATTCATCAGTTTCATATACAGATCCATTTACTCTGACCCCGACACTTGTGTATTAGAGATACCTGAAGCCAGTCTGATTCCAGAACAGTGTGTTTGTGGGGGATTCAGTTCAGGTTTAAGGCCAACAGCATTATTAGAATTGTGGTGATTAAGACTCTGACACACATTTCTCTGGAGGTGATCGGCGCACAAGTCATAGACACACAAAGACCACAATGAGGGTCATTATTAGGTGACTGGCTTTGTTCTGGTGATGTGTGTGACTTATGCAGCAAAGTCATTCT
>NC_135228.1:980000-1005000 GCF_052324685.1 Brachyhypopomus gauderio
GCTTGAGGTTATTTAGTCTTTTTGACTTTCTTTTTTTGTTGTTTTGTTGTCCAAGTGTTTATAGTATATATAGCATGTGTTGCTGTAGTGTTCATGTAAAATGAAAAAAAAAAACCCTTCCCCTTGTAATTGTGGTTTACTTTATTGTGTAAATGTACTGAATATGCTAAAATAACCTCAATATTTGTGCATATTCATGTATATGTTGTGTGTGTAGCACAGTAGCGAACCGTGACCATTATACCTGGGCCCACTCCCCGGCTCCTAATTAACTGCAATAAAAAAATAATAAAAATTGAGACGACAGTACAGCTTTAAAAATGCAATAAACAATAACATCTGTACTAGATAACTTCTTAAGCAAAATAAGGTTCACAGCTCCGTGTTCCTCGGGAGCGGAATATGTAAACAATGAGCATGAGGACATCAAACGAATGAATCGAAACTAGCTAGCGGTGGTACGCTAACGACAGCTAGCGTCGCCACAGCGGGCGGAAATTATCATACAGTTAAGCCCGCCCATTACAGTTTTTCTCGATTGTTTACACACTAATACTGGTAAATGAGACACAATGACCACCACATCCAACTATTGCACCAACCCCCTGAACCTATTCTACTAAACTACAAGCACAATTCCTGCTTTACACTCAAACTGCAGTTCTAAAACACACTTTTTTCAAAACACTACACACAATTTTCTGCATTTGGCATAATTTTCATGAAGAAAATCTCTTGTTTTCACAAGGAACACACTGTTATTCAAAATTCTAAAGTTAATTGTCCTACTATGCACACTGACTCATCACATCAGCAAACACCTGTGTCGCATGTTTACAACCAGCAATTAGAGCTTTAGCATAAAATGGCAAAAGCTCTTCTGTTCTGGAGCAATGGATGCCAACAGTGGAAACAGAGGCAGAGCCAGAGGAGTGAGAGTAAGAGGAGGAGGATGGGGAGGATGAGGATGAGGAAGGCCAAGGACCGCAATCTCTGATGAGATCCCAGCCACTTTGGTTGACCATGTGGTCTATGGTCTAACAATGAGGGAGGCTGGGCAAAGAGTACAGCCAAATGTGAGTAGGTACACTGTAGCATCCATCATCCGGACTTTCCTTAATGAGAACAGGTAAAAAATCAACTCTCAGTAGGAAACTGCAGTACTGCATATCAATACAGTACTCAATGAGTACAGTATTGCCTGTGGACTGTTCAGTAGGACTGTAAATATAAAGTATGTTTCAAGAATTTGGGAAATGTATTCCTACTTTGTATTTCTACACAGTATTTACAGTATTTTACTATTTGTATTGCAGAACTGAAAGGTTACCAACACGAGGTGGACGGAAACATCTTTGGTCTCCTGAACAGGAAACTGAAATCCTGAACATGGTCCTAGAAAATAATGCCATAACATTACGGAAAATACAAAGAAAAATAATAGAAAACAACGAGATATTTCAAAATATTGATAACGCTGGACCGTGTCTTGCGCAGAAATAATCTGAGGATGAAGCAGGTCTACAGGGTGCCTTTTGAACGCAATGCAGAAAGAGTCAAAGAAATGAGATATAACTATGTGCAAGTAAGCCCCATACAATCTCACAACTGATGTATACACTCAACACTGTATAAATTATACATATTTCAGTATTGTAATCATAATGATTGTGCTTCACAATAGTGACTCCTCCATGTCTATTTCTGATACTGTCATGTGTGTTTCAGAGATTCTTTGAGCTAGAGGTGGACACAGTGGACCACCAATTCATCTTCACTGATGAAGTTGGATTCAACCTTACAAAAAGACGGACGAAGGAGGGGAAGGAATATCATTGGCCAGCGTGCCATTGTATGCAACATAGTTTTTTTTTTACTGTAATTGTAACTGTATATAGTAAATTCTTCTGTTGTTGTGTATGTAGACCACTGTATGTGCAACTTTGTGTTGGGTGGGATGTACACTGTGTACATTGCTTTTGTGGGAAAAATAAATAAAATATATTTGTTACTGTGTATGTGTGTTCTGAGTATAAAAACACTATTCTAAAATATTTTACAACACACTTATGTATTTCCTGTCTGTAGTAAGTGTAACACTGAACAAAAAAAGGCCTAAGTCATTATGATGAATGCAGAAGAAGTGTTTTCCATTCATCATAGTGTTTTACATTGAGCACATCAGTGTTCAACTGGTTCTTATAAATGTCTATTCATATGATGGTTTGTGTGTGTCATCTGAGAACAAAATACCATTTTGAGAAGATATAATATTGTTCTGAATGTAAAGTTTCATTTTGAAAGAGAACTGAGGGGTTTTGCCCATTGTGTGTGTGTTTTTCTGATTTGTGTGTAGAGTTTTGAGAGTATGAGGCATGCTGTCAGACAATGTGTGTAAACAATCGAGAAAAACTGTAAGACGGAAGATATGATTGGTCAATTTTACTGTCACTTGAAACTGGTATTGCGCTGAATTATAACTGCCAGGCCCTCTGTAAATGAACAGCGGGCATCACAGTCCTGATAGGGGGAGACACAGGCTCACAGGCTTCAACTTAACCCCTAACCTTCCAACACAGATTGAATAGACACGGGTGAATAATTTATTTGCTTATATTTTGTAACTGTTTAGATGTCAATTGTCAAACTGTAAGTAGATAAAATAAAATTGGATAAATTATATTATATATATTTATGTTTTAAGATTATTTTAGGCCCTCTGAGAGGGCGTAGAGGGCCCTGACGGTTCCCCACTGGTGTAGCATTGGCTGCTGTGTGTTAAATTTCGACAAAAGAGACATAGTTTCAGAAATTGGGTCTTAGCGTCTGCAAAAAACTGTAATGTACTGCAATCTGAATACTGTTACTGTAAGATTACCTTAACCACTTCACCCATAATATGCCAAAACATTCCCCTGCAGAATCATGGAAACTCATGAGATGCACAAAAAATTGAAAAATCTGTTTCCGATAAATATATCCTGTGTTTTTGATCAGCAAAACAAGTGATTGCATCACATGCGTTCTCACAGTGAGAACTAGAAACCTGAAACACAGGCTTCAGGAGAGCCTTCTGTGGGCTTCACCCATGAGAAGTTACTGGAGTCCTGGAGAGTGGGAGCTTCCCTCACAGATGGCACTCGCAGCTGGAGACACCAATCATTCACCATCAGGAATGTCACCCTGGACGCCTCTCCTACTCTACAGGGGGGAGGGGCACACACTTCCTGGAGCAAGTGCTTCCTAATCTGTGCAATAACCCTAAACCTAATGCATACCAGCCCATACTGTGTGTGTGTGTGTGTGTGTGTGTGTGTGTGTGTGTGTGTGTGTGTGTGTGTGTGTGTGATATTGGATGTTTACAGGATGGAGTGATTAAAGTGCGGCGCTGTGCACCACGTACAGAGTGAGAGAAATAGCCTTACAGGTGACATGAGTGCTCTGTGGCCCTCGTGGCCTTGATGACCATAACAGGAGAGAAGAGGAAGGGTGTGATGGAAAAAAGAAAAATGGACTGAGAGACGGAGAGAGGGAGAAAGAAAGGGAGAGAGAGAGGCGGAGAGAGAGGAGGAGAAAGGGAGAATGAGAGATAAAAGAGAGAGAGGGAGAGAAGGAGAATGAGAGGGAGAGAGAGAAGGAGAGAAGAAGAATGAAAGGGAGAGGGAGAGAGAGAAGGAGAGAAGAATAATGAGAGGGAGAGGGGGAGAGGGAGGAAGAGAGAGAGAGAGAGAGAAAGGGAGAAGGAGAGAGGGGGGTTGTAGATCTTATCGCTGGGCCTTGGGTGACCCAGAGCACAAGCAAGAGGAAGAGCTGTACCCTGCTACTACATCCTGTTGGTAATCTCTGTGTGTGTGTGTGTGTGTGTGTGTGTGTGTGTGTGTGTGTGTGTGTGTGTGTGTGTGTGTGTGTGTGTGTGTGTGTGTGTGTGTGTGACTCTAAGACTTGGCAGGGTACCAGGGAGGAAACAAGGCAGGACATTGAAGCAGGAACAGAGCGGGGCCTGTGGTTGTGAGGGGGGTGATCAGCGCTCGCAGGCTGCAGGCCAGGACACCTCAGAGGGCCACACAATCATGCCTTGGGGGGCAGGCCAGGGGGTGGTTATGCAGAGGGGTGGGGGGTGTTGTGGGGTGGTGTTGGGGTCCCTCATCACCAGGCAGCTGCTCACTGAGGAGGCACACGTGTCGATGCCACGACAACCCTCGTCCTGACTGCTGGTTGGCAGCAGGGAGAGTGGACCATCAGAGAACAAAAGAGAGGGGGGTGAGAGAGGGAGAGAGAGAAGGAAAGAGAGGTAGGGAGAGATGGGGAGAGAGGGGAGAGAGAGAGAAGGAGGGAGAGGGAAAGAAAGGTAGGGAGAGAAGGAGGGAGGGGGAAGTAAGAGAGAGAATGGGACAGAGAAGAGAGAGGGAGAGAGAGAGAAGGAGAGAGAAAGGAAATGAAGGAGAAAGAGAGGGAAGGAGAGGTGGGAAGAAAGAGAGAGAGAGAGAGAGAGAAAGAGAGAGAGAGATGGCGAGAGATACAAATTATTGTATTAACCTATCATAGTTTTCCAACCTACAACCACACAATAGCATAAAAAAGTTAAAGCCTTAGTGAACTTAGATAATCTCCGTAGTCCACACTCCCATTACTCCCATTACTCACATTACTCACATTACTCACATTACTCCCATTACTCCCATTACTCCCATTACTCACATTACTCCCATTACTCCCATTACTCCCATTACTCACATTACTCCCATTACTCCCATTACTCCCATTACTCCCATTACTCACATTACTCACATTACTCACATTACTCCCATTACTCCCATTACTCACATTACTCACATTACTCCCATTACTCCCATTACTCCCATTACTCACATTACTCACATTACTCACATTACTCTCATTACTCACAGCTCACTAAACACTTATAAGGGAGAGACAGGGAGACAGAATGAGAGATGGAGAGAAGTAGAGAGTGAGAGGGAGAATGGGAGTGAGAGAGGGAGAATAAGTCTTCATTACAGTTTAGATGAAGGAAGAGTGAAATATGGGGGGTCTGAAGTGAACCCATATAACCGTTTAAACACCAAGTCTGACATGTCAAATCCGACCCTCAGAGCTGTTTCCTCTCTCCTGCTGGTCACATGAGCTCAAGTCATTACGTTAGAGAGCCGGAGGGGAAGGTGGAAAAAGACCCTGGGTCACTTCCTCCTGTCCTTCTGTGACTTCCTGTTAAAAAGACTTAAAGATTAAGGACACACAAGGACAGCACTAAAACAAAAAAAGAGACACTCATGAGATCTTAATGAGATTTATAAATTTATTATGGGAAAATACTGATATGTATGACTTATTCAAAGAGATGGATACAGACAAAGAATGGGAGTTTAGATAGAGAGAAAAGGAGAGAGAGAGAGAGAGAGAGAGAACACCTTGTTAGGTTTCATGACAGGCCATCACATAAAACAAAAGCTGTCTAACCCACGGTGCACACTGCGGGTGAGACACAAGGGCAGACCTATGCCACAGTCTGTCAGAACGTTCCGGAAGCTCCGGGCCTGCAGACTGAAGATAATATACAGTGAAGGATGTTTGGGACTCGGGTGGAATTCCACAGTGCTCTGCAATTATCTTTGAGGAGTCAGTTACTTTAGGGTAATTCTAGCTTACATGTTTAAGTGACAGTTTACATTTTCTTACTTTAAGTATTTATGAGTTAGAGAAAGAGAAAGATCAAAAAGAGAGAGAGAGAGAGAGAGAGAGAGAGTAAGCTGGGTATCGGCTATTAGGTGCCGTGGAGGGTTTTATCTGCAGGATGGAGGCGGGGTTAGAACACTCCAGAATCTGTAGGTTCTAGAAGGCTGAGAAAACTCCCACAATCTCTCAGCTCCTGCTGGTTCATGCTCAGGCAAGCTATCACAGTAGATCCTGTCTGCTTCATAATCTTCTCCAAACACACACACACACACACACACACACACACACACTCGCACGCACGCACGCACGCACGCACACACACACACACACACACACACACACACACACTCGCACGCACGCATGCACGCACACACACATACACACACACACACACACATACACACACACACACACACACAGACACTTAACTGGTATGACTGGGAAGAGCTCAGTCTGATGAAGGGCCCATTGCTGCTCTGGTATTAGCCCCTCTGAGGCTGTAAACTCTGGCATTGAGCCAGGACACACCGGCCTAATGAACACACCTGCAAAAACACATTCAACAACACACCTGAATACCAATTTATTATAACCAGTCAAAACCATTAGCCAGGTTTCAACAAATCATCTGGATACCAGGTGTCTAATTAAGAAAACCCTTTAATAATTCTATTGGCCTGCTACCTAAGAGCTAATATCACTGTGTTCAGACTGACCTGGACGAGTGTTTGGAGATTATTAGAGATGGAGTACCGAATCTTCTTCTACATGCTGGTCAGGTGACTTGATAGCTGGTTTTCTGAAGGCATCTAATTTGACTTCAGATGCCCATCCAAAAAGCCTTTTACAGCAATGTACACCAGTACCTTTATGAGTCATGAGCGATGCTTCAGATGTTAAAGCCACAGCAAAATACACTGAGCATTTCATTATAGAGCAGAACGCCAGTGTAATGTTGTCTAACGTAAGACCAGTGTTATCCAATGTAATACCAATGTCATCTATTGCTGGTCTAGTATCATCTAACGTCACACCAGTGTCATATAACGTCACACCAATGTCATCTAACGTTACACCAGTGTCATCTAACATTACACCAGTGTCATCTAACGTAACACCAGTGTCGTCTAATGTAACACCAATGTCTAATCTAATGCTGGTCTAGAGCTCTGGGCATGTGTGCACCACAGCCCCCTAGTAATCACTAGTGTGTGTGTGTGTGTGTGTGTGTGTGTGTGTGTGTGTGTGTGTGTGTTCTAATTGCACAGATGGGTAAATGCGGAAAACAAATTTCGACTGCGGTGAAAAAAATCACAATTGACAAATATGGCACATTTCACATACAATGACAGTCTAATATCATATAACATAACACCAGTGTCATCTAACGTAACACCAGTGTCATCTAATGACAGTCTAATATCATCTAACGTATTACTGAAAGATCTGGGGCAGTAGTACTGAAGTACCTGATAATGTTACTGAAAGATCTGGGGCAGGAGTACTGAAGTACCTGAGAATATTACTGAAAGATCTGTGGCAGGAGTACTGAAGTATCTGATAATATTACTGAAAGATCTGGGGCAGTAGTACTGAAGTATCTGAGAATATTACTGAAAGATCTGTGGCAGTAGTACTGAAGTATCTGATATTACTGAAAGATCTGGGGCAGTAGTACTGAAGTACCTGAGAATATTACTGAAAGATCTGGGGCAGGAGTACTGAAGTACCTGAGAATATTACTGAAAGATCTGTGGCAGTAGTACTGAAGTACCTGATAATATTACTGAAAGATCTGGGGCAGTAGTACTGAAGTACCTGAGAATATTACTGAAAGATCTGGGGCAGTAGTACTGAAGTATCTGAGAATATTACTGAAATATCTGGGGCAGTAGTACTGAAGTACCTGGAGCTGTAGTACCCCCCATTGTGATCACCATCTGCCTGCTACTCCGCTGTTCTCCGTGACCCTCAAGACCCCACAGTGTGGGAGGGAAAATCGCCCAGACTCTCTATCTGGCCACTCTCTGCTTCTCTCTTTGAGTTAATTTCTCCTTTTCTCTGTTTCTCCTCTCTCTCTCTCATCTTCGTGTTTACCGGGACCGGCCATGTTTATGAGCATTAACAGCAGGCTTTTGGCTAACGACTGCCTCTGGGACGTTAAGGTCATGATGAGAATTCAGACGAGTTATTCAGTGCTTTGAACCCACAGATGTTTCGAGGGCATCCAGGACAGAAAGCCAAACCTGGAGTCACCCGTCAGCCTCTTCCAGACTAACCCTGCTGACACCGGGTCTGCTCTTCCAGGATGGGGGTTTATCCCTGCTTCAGCCCTTTAACGTCTGAGATATTACTGTTGACTCTAAAGTCTAAGGCATTACTGCTTCAGGGCAACATATACACATATATATGATATCTACCTGCTGTGATATTGTTAGATCCAGGGGCCTAAACATTCATGCCGTTTGAGGCTTGTGCGGTCGGTTCCACCGGGAGAGAGCCTTCATCTTTGTTTCACAGTCAGAAGCTGTCTGATCAAATTTTGCAAGAAGAGACATAGTGCTTTGAACATCTCGGAAGTTACAGGGCTTTCAGAGCTTCAGAGCCAAATCTTAAAATAAACCCCAACGTATCTGCCCGCATGTTTAAATAATTCAAAAACCTCCCCCAAGGAGATTGGACGGAGGACGGGGAGCTGGATTTCTCCATCCTATCAGCAGGAAGTCCTGTGGCGCACTGATGAAGACGAAGCTCTGGAAGACAATCCAGCCAGTTCCCGTCTTCAAAGAGAAGGGCTGCATCATGGCTCAAACCGAGATCTGGACTAATAAGTCATTTGCTGAATGTAGATCATTGTTCCAATTCAGATTCTGTTGCCAGAATCACTCAAAAGTCAAACAATAAAGTTTTGATATTACATTAAAAGCAGGCATTTGTAGGAATGAATGAATGAATGAATGAATGAATGTTCGATTTATATAGCGCCTTTCCAGATTCCCAAGGCGCTTTACATTTTAACACAGGTCCAAGTCACAGACAATCACACACACACACCGGCGAGAAGCGGCAGCCAATTGCGCACAGCGTACTCTCTACCGGGATCCACAGCCCCCTGGGGGACTGAATGGGGTGCAGGAAGGGGAGAGAGGACAGACCCTAGTGGCAGAGCACCATCCACCACTGGGCATACAAGCACACACAGACACTACTTTTTATTGAACATAGAGACACAGACACACACTCAGGGAGAATTTTTTGTTGACTGCCAATTTACCTAACGAGGAAGACTCGTGAGCTATGGGGAAATTTTCAGCTTGGTCCACACCAGGCATCCTACCCTCACATGTCATCGTCAGGGTCACCTTACAACCCGCAGGATGACTGAAGGGACGAGAGCGCTATAGACGAACGCAGAAATGATCTCATTCGGTCGCGTCCTAAGAGGGTTTGGGGGCAGAGGGCATCCTGCCACTTAAAAGATTACCACTGGCCTCATCTTCGACAAGGATCAAATAACCACTGGAGGGAGTGATGTCATTTTTGGTGTAAATAATTTATTGACTTATGCCTCTCACTCATTCACTCTGTCTTTCATTCTGTCACTCCATCACTATCATTCTTATGGAAGCGAATGGCTTTTGCCAGCCTTCCCATGCTGTGTATTTAGAGATATTGCTATGTTATCGATTACTGAGTGTAGCCCTCCATTAAGACACAGTAAAGCACTACAGTGAGTACAACAGTTCCATTAAGACACAGTAAAGCACTACAGTGAGTACAACAGTTCCATTAAGACACAGTAAAGCACCACAGTGAGTGTAACACCTCCATTAAGACACGGTAAATCACCACAGTGAGTACAACAGTTACATTAAGAGACAGTGAAACACCACAGTGAGTGTAACACCTCCATTAAGTCACAGTAAATCACCACAGTGAGTGTGTCCAACTCTTTACTTAATGTACCTAATGCTACATGCTTGTTTAAGGAGATCAGGATGTCAAAGACTGAGATTAAAATTAGCCAGACAACTGTGTGTCTGTTTGTGTGTGTGTGGGTATACATGTGTGTGTGTGTGTTGGTGTATGGGTGTATATGTGTTCGATTTTTGTCTACCAACAGCAAACAAAAGCTAGAATGCAGGTACAAGCCAGCACTTTTGATGCAAATGGATTGACAGCAATGTTCAACCTGACTGTTTATATTATACATCTTGAACCAGTCAAGTGGTGTGATCAACAGGTACTTGATCAGAAGATCCCTGGATGAACTCACCTCTTTACTGAAGGATTGAATATGGAGACATTGGGGCAGGAATAACTCCTACAGTGACAAAGGCTACAATTTCAGTACTTCTCAAAAAGGAAGTGTGATATCCAAACACCCTATGAGTTTGTAAAGCTGATTATAAGATTTTATCCAATGTTCTCGCTGGTACACTGGAGTCTGTGATGCAGTAATGCACCCAGGACACCACTCCCCCGACCTTGGTCTGTACCAATTAGATTATTTATGATAATTTTCCCATTTGTACAGGGACTTGACAAAGTTGTGTTTACATTTAATTGAGTTAATCTTTAAGTAAAATTTAAACTGATATGTTGTCTTTATTGCAAGAGTGTGATATTCAATTGCTTCTGTAATTCTCCTGTTCTGTTAGTTCAGTATTGGGTAGATTAATGCCTAGGAATTAGGTACTTGGTGGTTGTTGCCATGGTGAGAGACAGTTTCTTCCTTTTGGGAAGAGAATATTCCCTTGTGCACACAAGCATACACACACACACACACACACACACACACACACACAGACAGACAGACAGACACACACACACACACACACACACACACACACAGACAGACGCACACACACACACACACACACACACACAGACAGACAGACAGACAGACGCACGCACACACACACACACACACACACACACACACACACACACACAGACAGACAGACAGACAGACAGACAGACAGACACACACACACACACACACACACACACACACACACACACACACAGACAGACACACACACACACACACACACACACACACACACACACAGACAAACACACAATAAACACACACACAACGCCACTGCCAGACGCTCTACACAACACTACACATATGAGGTATGGAGAAGAGATGGTAGATGTGGGAAAATTTGGTTGAATATATAAAATTATTGCGAGTTGAGAGTCAATCACCACACAATTCCATGGTGATTTCGTTTGGGAGATTGGTTGGTAATTGGATGGCAACCCAGTTTTAACTGTCCTGGCCAAATTTAGAGTAAGTGGTATACCATGTGTGATGGGCTATGAATCAGAATATTGGTTTAATCTCTCTCTCTCGCGCACACCAGGTGAGAGAGAGTTTGTAGGTTTATAATAGATGGTGGTATTTAAACTATCTGTGGGACGGAAACTGTGGTGTACTGTGGTAAAAGATGTAATCAATATTTCAGTGAAGAGCACAAGGTTTCAAGAAAACACAAAGACAGAAGACAGAGGACCTTCACAATTTCCTCAAACTACAACAACAAAAGCCTCTCAGATGTTTGTGGGGTTGTCTTGATTGCTTGTGGTTTGTGTTGTCGCCATTGTTTGGGGTGCCTGTTGTCTCAACTGTTTTGTTATTTGTGCAGTGTGTTATGTCAGTTAGTGATATTGTCTTGGTTGAGGTGTATGTTGTCTCAATTGTAATGTGTATATGACAGTATTTTCAGTTGTTTTTTGGTATGTGTGTCAAGGTATGTTGTTTGTGGTGTGTGTGTCTCAGTTGTTTGTGGTGTGTGTGTGTCTCAGTTGTTTGTGGTGTGTGTGTCTCAGTTGTTTGTGGTGTGTGTGTCAGTTGTTTGTGGTGTGTGTGTCTCAGTTGTTTGTGGCGTGTGTGGTTTGACTTGTTTGTGGTGTGTG
Organism: Brachyhypopomus gauderio; assembly: GCF_052324685.1. NCBI lineage: Eukaryota > Metazoa > Chordata > Actinopteri > Gymnotiformes > Hypopomidae > Brachyhypopomus > Brachyhypopomus gauderio. The sequence continues at coordinate 991,620 of NC_135228.1, forward strand.
TTGTCTGAGTTATCTGTGCTGTGTGTGTCTCAGTTGTTTCGGTTGTTTGTGGTGTGTGTCTCAGTTGTTTCAGTTGTTTGTGGTGTGTGTGTCTCGGTTGTTTCAATTGTTTGTGGTGTGTGTGTGTGTCTCAGTTGTTTCAGTTATTTGTGGTGTGTGTGTCAGTTGTTTCAGTTGTTTGGCATGTGTGTGTGTGTGTCTCAGTTGTTTCAGTTATTTGTGGTGTGTATTGTCTTCGTTGTCTCAGTTGTTCATTGTATCAGTGGAGAGGACAGAGGAATCTAGGGGATGTGTAACTAATGGGAGATAAAGCTACTTCACTCAGGTCTCAGTACACAGTACTTTATCAGTACATTATCAATACACTACAGTCTGTGGGTGTGATTTCCTAAAGGCCTGTAACAGATGTCTTTACACACAAACACAAATAAATGGATATGTCTCATTACTGTTACTGGAAAGGGCCTTGTTTCCCAAACACACAACAGTGTTAAGATCACTTGAAACAAGAGTATTTGTTGTGACACACACTCCACCATTGTACAAAGATCTTCATGCAACAGTGCTGTTGAGAATCCCTTCCCAGGCCTAATGTTCTGGGCACGGATTCAAGTCCAATCTTGTGATACGAGAAAAAAAACAAGAGCCAACAGGTCTTAATTTAACCCATAACGGAAGAGATGGGCCTGTTACATGGCCATGACTTTCTTTTGTTTGTGTTCAAAACAGCCACCTCACTTCATCCTGAGCCACTGTTCTCTGGCTCCAGAAATAGCGCAGAGGTCTGTCCAGCGCCTCAAACGCTCTACTTCTGTAGCCCTCTTGGGATGGAACTCTAATGGCAATCTCTCGCATAGAAACGGTGCTGTTTACATCCACACTCAGACCTGCAGCTGGAGGGTGTGTAGAGAGCCTCTCTCAGGACCTCGGGTCTGATGTGTGTGCGTGTGTGGTGTGTGTTGTTATTAACCCTTGGCGTTGTACCTTTTTCTTTTATACATTTATACTTTGCTTAGACTGCAGTATATGAGAATTCTAATTTCACATGGATTGTCGTACTGATTGATTTCTTACTGCATGTACACCAGTTGTTTTCTCAGCATAGTGCTGACTAAAGCAATATTTTACAGTTCAAACCAGCTAGGACCACCGCACTAGCCATATCTGTGATATCAGAGTTAATGTTTATGTTCAAAGGAGCGTACAATAGCAGAGTTACAGTTTTTTGCACAAATAGACTTTATAGAACAACTAACTCATGTAGCCTATCTATTGACCTGGTGAATTAAATCTTAAGCACATTCTCTTCCTTACACTCACTTAGCAATTCTAAAACCAGTGGTGCATGAAGTACACAAACCATGTACTTGAGTTAAAGTAGATACCCAAGATAAAACATTACACCAGTAAGTAGAAGTCCTCCCTTTAGTCCTTTACTTGAGTAAAAGTACAAAAGTATTGCCCTTTAAATGTACTTTAGTACTGAAAGTAAAAGTAGTCTCTAGCATTTAGCACCATGCTCTGTATGTAAAACCTGTCAAAATAGAATTTGTTTAACAAAATGTTGTGCTGTTGAAGTGATGTTGAAACAAACACTGATTGGTGCGCATGCTTCCCACTTTTGTTTTGATGTTACTTATTTAACACGTGAAGTAGAGTGATAGATTTCATATAATGTAGAACAGAATAGAATAGAATAGAATAGAATAGAATAGAATAGAAACAGCCTTTATTGTCCCACAGGTGGGACATGTAGTGGAGTAAAAAGTAAAACATTTGACTTTGAACTGTAGTGGAGTTAAAGTATAAAGTTACAAAAATTGAAATACTTGAATAGAGAAACACAAAAATACTTATAGTAGTACAATACAGTAACGAATTACATTTATTTCGTTATTGTCCTCCACTGTCCAAAAGAACTTTTTGCAAACCATTTAACATAGTTCCCTACATAAGACAACATTCAAAACTGAAAACCATGTGTTTTTTGGAAAACACTGCCGTGCAAATGTCATACCCATGTGTCAATTATCCAAACCCAGTCCTGACAGGCAGAAAGCAAATTTTTACAAACCTTTAGTAACCACAGTCTGAGCCTTATTAAAAGGCCATATTTTGCATATCTTGGTTTCCATAACAATGGAGTCCAATACTGCTCAGAGACGTTGAGGTTGCGGAAATGAATGACGAAAAGGACGAGCAACCCTAACGGATGAAATCAAAGCCGCTTTGGTTGACCATGTGGTCAACCACAGGTTGAGTTTTCTGGAGGCAAAGGGTCCAACCTAATCTGTGCCGATACACTGTAGCATCATTTGGACATTTTAAATGTGAAAGTAGATCTGTGCTCTATACCATGCAACCGCACGCACAGAACTGAATTGTGTATTCCACTGTATTACTGTAGTGTAGTACCATATCAGTAGTTACAGTAACTTGTAACTGGGCCATATCCTGAAAAGACATCAAATATTCATGAAGCAGCTATAGAATGTACCATTTCAGCGCAACTCCTATAAATATGCACAAGTATGCTCTGCTATGCTCTCATTGATATTTTATTCTAGTGTCCTGTGCCACACAATATTGAAAAATTTATGCCTTTTTCATAGTCATACAATGCTGTAATGAACATCATAGGACACTGTGACATTGTCCCTGGGTTCCTGGGCAGAGTGGTGGCAACATCACAATGTGTGCAGCCATTTGCCAGATCTGTGGTGTTCATCATGTGTCACTCTTGGTCTCTACAACACTGCCCACATCATCATCTTCCTCAACACAGAGCCCAACATACTCATTCTCCATCACTAGCGGCATGGACCACAACAGTCCAGGTATGTTGTCATCTTGGTCCACAGAACATCTATGGCTTATTGTGCTATACCTCTACCTCTTCATTCCTCAGTCCTATTGAGTTCCTCTCAGCGTGGGCGTGGTCGCCAACTCCACCATCCCATATCCCTTCTCCAGGTAATGGAGGAAGCTTGTGGTGATATTGGGTATGTCTCTTCAGAAGGTCCTTCCTCTGCAAAGAGGACATCAGCTGTGATGCCAATGAGATTTTGTAGCCAGACCCAAATACGAGACAAGATGGGCCCTAATTTTACATCAGTTACAAGCCTGTTTTTTTTGGCTTTAGTTATCTATGTATTATTATATATACAGCACACAGTGTTACTGCATATACAGTGTCACAGAAAAAGAAAATAAACATTCCCCTTGTAATTGTGTTTTACTTTGTGGTGTAAATATACGGAATATGCATATATATATATATATATATATGTACATGTGAGTACTATGACAAACCTTCACAGCAGACTACAGTACACACTGAACACTCAAAATCACATGGTAGTAGTGTTTTATTTCTCAAATCAGTGTGTAGTTCATCTGGTGTGTAGAGTTTGAATGCAAAAATACAATTTTGGCGAGAGTGGTAAGTTCTGGCAAAAGGAGACATCGTTTCAGAAATCAGGTGACTGAAAGATGAACTGTCATGTTTACACCCTAATGGGCTCCAAAGTGTGATGTAATTTGTGAGATTCTATGTAATTCACCAATACTATTGGGTTCCACTCATTCCCTTAATCCCTTGGTTCTCTTAATTCCCTCAGTCCCCATTCCTGAAAGATTCCCTTAATTCTCTCTCTCCAATCCTGCAAGGTTCCCACTAATTCCCTTAATGCCTAATCTTGTAGGGTTCTCTTAATCCCCTTCATCCCCAAACCTGGAGGATTCCTGGGTTCTCCAGATACCTGGAGGAATCCTGGGTTCTCCAGATACCTGGAGGATTCCTGGGTTCTCCAGATACCTGGAGGATTCCTGGGTTCTCCAGATACCTGGAGGATTCCTGGTGTAACGTTGCATAAGCAACGGAGCGAGGAGACGGACACAAACGCTGAGGCGAACGAGATTTAATAAAGGGAATACCAAACTCAGAGTCGAAAAGGAAGGCGGAGGTCAGATCAGAGAGGGAGTCCGAACATGAAACGTAGCGCGACATACTGAAGACCAGAAAACAAAACACGGGCAGAACGCAGAACAAACGAAAGAACCAGAATACAAACACAGAGCAACAGGGCAGCGAACACAAGCACTTACGGGCAACAAGACCACTGGCATGAACAGAGAACACGCGAGCATAAACCAACAGATAGACAAAACCACGGATAACAGACTGGGGAAATACTGGGACTTTTATACATTGACACTAAACAAGGAACAGGTGATAACAATGACACGGGGGCGTGGCAATACACAAGGGAATCACAAGATAAACGAGTGGGGCGGGAACAACAGGCACGGGACACAGACATGAAGGAACTCGGAGTGACAGCTACGAGAGGGGGGCATGGTCATATGTGACACCTGGGCTCTCCAGATACCTGGAGGATTCCTGGGTTCTCCAGATACCTGGTGGATTCCTGCATTCTCCAGATACCTGGAGGATTCTTACGTTCTCCAGATACCTGCAGGATTCCTGGGTTCTCCAGATGCCTGGAGAATTCCTGGGTTCTCCAGATACCTGGAGGATTCCTGCATTCTCCAGATACCTGCAGGATTCCTGGGTTCTCCAGATACCTGGAGGATTCTTGGGTTCTCCAGATACCTGGAGGGTTCCTGGGTTCTCCAGATACCTGGAGGATTCCTGGGTTGTCTTCATTCCATTTAATATCCAACTGTGTAGGATTCCCTGAATTCACTTCATCTCCAGTCCTGCAGGGCTCCCTTGATTTCCTTACTCTCCAATTCTGGAGGGATCTTTTAAAAACTCTTTTAAAATCCAAGAGTCTTAAGGGGGAAATCCAACTGCCTCTACTCTCAGGTTCAATGGTTACCTGTACAGTCAGTAGTGCAAAGAATAATCCAGCCCTCCTCTCTACTGGCTTGACAACTTTAAAAAATAATACTTAATAATGCTTAGAAATAATACATAGCAGTTTACAGAGTAAAACATAGCAATTTACAAATAAAACAAATTTCAGTAAATGTCAGATTTGATTGTGATGATGCAGACCCAGTAATTTCCTAAGCTTTGTCCAAACTACAATTCCTTTGATAAAGATCAGAAAAGTTATTCATCCGAGAGAACCAAGGACAGGAATGGAATACCACAGTAATGAGGTGTATCTGATTTTGAAATGTGACTCGCCGGTGAAACAAACATCATATAAAACCCGAAATAACCTTGATATGAATGGATATGAAAATGAATGAATGAAATGAAGATGTACACACACACACACACACACACACACACACACACACACACACACACACACACACACACACACACACACACACACAAGATAGAATCATAGGATGGAGGTGTGTGGAGGATGGAGCTGAATATATGATGGAGTCATGTCTTAGATTGAGGTGTGTAAGATGGAGCTGTGTGTAGGATGGAGGTGTGTAAGATGGAATCATGTGTAGGATGGAGGTGTGTAAGATGGAGGTATGGTTAGGATGGAGGTGTGTAAGATGGAGCTGTGTGTCGGATGGAGGTGTGTAAGATGGAATCGTGTAGGATGGAGGTGTATAAGATGGCGTTGTGTCCAGACCACTGAGCCTTGCAGTGCTGTGTGCTCTGGGTGTCTCTAAAGGATTTTATATCTGCAAATTAATCTGCTGATCATGCAGGCTACTCTACAGGACAAACACAGCTGCATCAGCACCCCCGCCTAGGACGTATACGAACAAGAACACACACAAACACACACATACACGCACACACACACACACACACACACACACACACACACACACACACACACACACACACACACACACACACACACACACACACACACACACACACATCAGGATTATCCAGAGAAGGTTGTCTGTCTGTTTAAACAGGACACTGGAATGCAGCTAGCTGCACACCTATAACCAACACCATGAGCGCAAGGCAAACACCATCTTTAAACAAACACCACCCTTATACAAGCTGAGCACTCCACACTGACGTTCAGAACTTTTAGAACTTTTCAAATAACAGAAGATGTTTTACCATGTAGTGAAGAAAGCTGGAGATCTTCTAATCCCTTGCTCTGAGGGCCTACAGGCCACAATCACAGGAAGTGCGTCGCGTCATAAAGTTGACTCATTAACCGTCTCTGTTCCCTTAAATGGTCCTGCAGCAAAAAGCGAGAATTTCCAAGAAAGCGTTTCTTTCAGCAACCTTATGCTGAGGAACTCTGAAGTCATGACTCCAGGAAGGACCGTTACCCACAAATTCGATTAACTAATCTTATCCGGACTTTCCACAGCTGCAACCCCAACTGCCTCTCCCCCTCTGATACTCATACTGATCAATACTCATCTCCAAGAAGGCAAAATTTCAGATATTCTTAGAACTTTTGCCCCAAGACAACAAAATAGCCTAAATAATAATAATAATAATAATAATAATAATAATAATATATATATTATCTATAGATAATGGATAATATGTATAATACAGTATTATGTTTGTTTCCTTTTTATCTTTAATTTTTAAAAATATTTTCTTTTTGTCTTTTTATTATCTTTGCTTCCTTTTACTGTAATGTTTCTTTTTATTTATTCTGTATGTCACGTTGAGGACCACGGCCGCTCCCTTTTGGGCGTGTACGTTGTCCACGTGCATCGTCTGCGTCTATGGAACTACGTGGTTATGGTTATGTCCTGTGATAATATGTCTCACCTGTGGCTCGTCTCGTAATCACATGGGGCTAATGTGGTTTGTCTATTTAATGTGCGCTCGCGCAGTGTCCTGTGCTCGTCGTTGTCTAAGTCTGCACGTTGTGAGCGTTGTCTTTATGTTACTCGTGCGCTATTGCGCAATACCTGTGCACTTAATAAAGTGACCGTGAGTGAAACTGAAGGATTCTGTGTCTCGTCCGTCTGCCGCCTCCCGCGTTACAGAACGACGAGCCATTTGAGACACCCAACAATGCCAGGCTACACAATCCGGCCAAAGAAGAGCCAGCGCCCCAGCAAGCGGCAGATGATCCGCGAGGGGGCGGTACGGACATGGCGAGAGCGACAGAAAAAACCTCCTCCATCCCGCGCTCTCTCGCCTCTGCGGGTGGGCTCCTACGTGTTCTGCGCCACAGACACTACCCCAGAGAGCGAGTTTGGGGAGGAGGACTCTGAGGAGGAGGGCGATGCGGAGGAGGATGACGTCCCTCCTTCTGTGTGCCCATCTCTCACTGCAGAGGACAATGGGGAGCAGGAGGAAGGCTATCCTCTGTCGTTATGCGACGCCTCCATCGTCAACTACGGTGGATAAGGAGAGAAGGACTATCCCCCGTCGGTGAGCGATGCGTCCACCGTCGACTACGGTGAAGAAGAGGAGGAGGAGTCAGAGGAAGAGGACTACCTCCCTCCGCCCGTAGGTCCCTCTTCCACCGTAGAGGAAGGCGGGGTAGAAGGGGAGGAGGACTCCTACACGGAGGAGGAGGAGGAGGAGGAGGAGGAGAGTCCACCCCCTTCGGAGCTCTCCGCCGGGACGGTGAAGAGAAGGAGGAGTCCAGAGGCGGGCTCATCCCCCGAGCGCTCCCCAGGTAGCGAAATGGACTGTTCCCGGGGTGGCAGCTCGGAGCAGCTCATGAGCTGGAGCCGTGGCAGTGAGGAGGCGAGGGAAGAAGAGGAAGCCACTCCCACTGCCAGGTCCAGAGGGAGATCGCAGGTCGAAGAGGGATTCCCGTACGGCCCACCGAGGGAGGGGACTAGCCGCGCTGCACCTGGCGCGTTCTCCAGCCACGCTTCGCCCGGTGGAGGGTCTGCAGCGAGGGCAGGAGGAGGACCACACACCGCAGCGCCTGCAGTACCAACAGCTCCGGATCTCTCTCTTCCCTGATCGCCCTCCTCCTGGGGCGCAGCCTGGCGCCACTGTCGTGTGTGTCTGTCCCAGTGTTCGTGAGTCTTCCCATATGTGTACCTAATCCCTTTTTCCCTTTCATGCCTCTATGTTTCAGTGTACCAGTCTGTGTGTTTGTTTCTGTCCTGTTGAATGTGTCTAGCGTCTTTTCCCCCGTCTTCCCAGGGAGGGTGTTTTAGGCGGTTCGTGGCGGACGCTTCGCCGAGGGCGGTCACCTCCTAGACGCAGGACGGAGCGCGTCGGATCCGCCCATCATCGTGGGTTCGGGGCACTCGGTCCTGTTGGCACCCCGGGACGGGTAGTGCCCTTGGAGGGGGCGTCTGTCACATTGAGGACCCCGGCCCCTCACTTTTGGGCGTGTGTATACGTTGTCCACGTGCATCGTCTGCGTCTGTGGAACTACGTGGTTATGGTTATGTCCTGCGATAATAATAATAATAATAATAATAATAATAATAACATTTTATTTGTAAAGCGCCTTTCTGGACACCCAAGGACACTGTACACACAGGAAAAATAAAATACAATATAAATACAAATAAATATGCATAAAAATAGAATAACGCTACAATTTTCAAATCTCACCCATAAGCCACTTTAAAAAGATGAGTTTTAAGACCAGCTTTAAAAATATCTAAAGATGAACAAGCCCGCATTTCATCAGGGAGCCCATTCCACAGCATCGGACCCGCGACACAGAACGCTCTTTTCCCAGTGGAATTTAACTTATAGGGCGGAACCACAAGCAAGTGTTGGCTTGAAGATCTAAGCATACGTATCGGGGAGTATGGCTGGAGTAACCTACTTAAGTAGGAAGGAGCAAGGTCATGCAGGGATTTAAAAACCAACACTAGCAGTTTGTACTGGATGTGATACTGCACTGGAAGCCAATGAAGGTGACACAGTACCGGAGTAATATGCTCCCAAGATCTTTTATGGGTAAGCACCCTTGCAGCTGAATTCTGCACATACTGCAGCTTGCTCAAAGCCAGCGCAGGGAGGCCATACAACAGAGCATTGGAGTAATCCAGTCGGCAAGTGACGAATGCATGAATTAAGGTCTCAGCAGCAGCAAAAGAAAGGAAAGGGCGAATCCTAGATATATTCCTAAGATGGAAAAAGGCTGCCCTACATGTATTTTTAATGTGTGACTCAAAGGATAACGTAGAGTCAAACGTGACTCCGAGATTTCTTACCTCAGCAGAGGTAGAAACAACCAAACCCGGAATACTGACATGGGTGTCCCCAAGTCTCCTAACTGTAGCAGGAGAAGCAATTATGATGGCCTCAGACTTTCTATGGTTCAAACTCAGGAAGTTCTCCATCATCCATGCCTTAACATCCGTTAAGCAGCTCAACAAGGCAATAGGAGGCAAGCTATGGGCAGGTTTGGTGTAGATATAAATCTGCACATCATCAGCATAGCAGTGAAACTGCAGCCCATGCTGCCTAATGATGTCACCAAGAGGAAGCAGGTACAAAATAAACAGCAAAGGTCCAAGGACTGAGCCCTGGGGGACTCCATGTAACACAGAACAAATTTCAGATTTAAAACCTCCAATAGAAACAAACTGCTGCCTGTCAGAGAGATAGGAAGTGAACCATGCTAACGCAGTCCCAGTTATGCCAATCATATTTTTAAGCCGAGATAGCAGTAGGCTATGGCACACTGTGTCAAATAATATGTCTCACCTGTGGCTCGTCTCGTAATCACATAGGGTTAATGTGGTTTGTTTATTTAATGTGCGCTCGCGCAGTGTCCTGTGATCGTCGTTGTCTAAGTCTGCATGTTGTGAGCGTCGTCTTTATGTTACTCGTGCGCTATTGCGCAATACCTGTGCACTTAATAAAGTGACCTTGAGTGAAACTGAAGGATTCTGTGTCTCGTCCGTCTGCCGCCTCCCGCGTCACACTGTAAAGCACTTTGAGTTGCATGTATGTATGAAAGGTGATATACAAATAAAGATTATTATTATTATTATTATTATTATTATTATTATTATTATGGGCATTAATTGGTCCAGTCCATGTACCATTCAGTGTAGTATCATTTTTATCTCCCATGCATTATTGTGGATCATACATAAGCATGTGCTATGGCATTTATGACCAGATATTAGTGTGTATTGTGTTTTTAGATTTATGCATAACCATATCTTAATGTGTGATATGTTGTCTTAGATCTAGGCATACCCAGGTATTATTCTGTGTTGTGTTATTTCAGATGTATGCATATCCATGTATTCCTGAGTGCTACTTCAGATTCATGTCTGTCAAAGTCATTTTATTTCTATTTCACCCATTCAAATTCAAGTTAATTGTGATAATGATGTTAGTGTAACCTTCAGTGTAGCCAACGTTAAGATAACAAACACAAATCGAGTTCAACCGAGCATTTGCTGTGGCCTCCTGCAAAGACTTCACCATCCAAAGAAGCTGGGAGCAACCTGAACTAGTGAATGTCTTAGAGGTGAACTTGAGAAAGGTACCCAGGTCGTGTAAGCGCCAACTGCAAGGCCAAGATCTGTGCTCCAAGACAGCGCATCATGTCCAGTCCACCTTTGAAAGTTTTGACAGTTGACCACCCACAGACGGGTTCCCCTGTAAACCTCAAAGTAAGCCGCCATCACATGTTGCTTCGGGTGCCAGCCATGAATCGTTTGTTTCTGTAGAGTTCTCTCTCTCCATAACGTTTGGTACGGCTAACGCTCTTCAATAGCCTCAGTCTGGGGGTTCTGCTCTCTTTCTGATTCCTCCTGAAGCTCTCATTTTCCCCTTGGTCCTACTTCGTTTAGCTACATGGTCTATTCATATTTATATAATAATCAGGTGTTTTATGGCTTTCCTTTTGATCTATAGTAGCAAGCTTACTTATTAGGATTAGCTACTCTTCTGAGCCAAATCATTTCATATGTAATGCTTATAATTATGATATTAACCATTCAATACATTTGAAAATGTATTCATTATATTGGTCATGGTAGTAAATATATATATTGGTAGATGGTATTGGGTCACTGCGCAGATTCAGTATTAACTCTTTGGTAATAAGATTGATTTAACAATATTTCACCTGTTCCCGTTATCAAAATCTTGGATCCTGAGCAATCAGAATGGTGCCCCGTTTCATAATTCATAATTAATCAATACATTTGCTACACCCATGACAGACTACCTCATAGAAAGGTTTGAGTTGTGATCATATCTCCAAACGCTCCATGAACTATAAAGATGAACAACATTTGTTATAATGAAAATGGGTAGAAATACTCATGTTCAAGGTCAAAGTCCTTCGTTATGAACTGACTATCAGACATATGTAGAATAGGGGTGCTGCATTCCTCAATGACCTTGAGATCTCGCAGGTTACCAAAGGCACGGCCCGTCTCTACTTGAACAAACACCTCAGGGATTGTAACCTTTGAACCAAACTGGATGGAAAGAAAGCAAAAAAGGTGTATGGCTCTTTGGAGATGATAGCGTATTGCTATGGATACCAGCACTTTGAGAGAGAGACAAGTTTCTAAGTACACCAGTTTAAGTATAATGTTATAAAATGTATTAGTATAATAATAATGAATTATTAGCTATGGATGATGAAAGGGTTGTAAAATTCCACTGGGGTTGCAGGGTTGCCAACTCTCACGCATTGAGCGTGAGACACACGCATTTGACCGTTTTCACACGCTCTCACGCCACACTTCCGATATCTCACGCCGAAAAAAAATATCCAGTTTATTTACCTCAGATCCACATATATGATTCAATACGTTACTAGTTCGCTAGCTCTGGCGCCATCCACCGGCGATATAACACTGAATCTGTGTCCATTTTACGTTCGCCACCCCCCCCCTCAACAAAATACACTCGCCACCGGCTCCAGGTTAAAATCTCACTCCAAGCGAACGTCAAAAGTTGGCAACCCTGGGGTTGTATGTCAAAGAGGGGTTGATGTCCAGGACCAGGGGTTGATGTCCAGGAGCAGAGGTGGATGTCCAGGAACAGGGTGTGGATCTTAATCCTGTCAGACTGTGATCTTGTCCCCTGACATACACGAACACAAATCCACTTCCCACCGCTAAGCCAACCATGTTCTCATTGATGGGGCGTGGCCAGTGAAGTGGCGTGGGGTGTGTCTTGCCGCAGCCCCACCCACTCCCCCTCCCTCTTCCCCCAATTCTTTGTTACTCACTGCGCCCTTCATCGGTTTCCTTCCTGCTTTCCGGCGGACGAAAACGTATGTGTGTGCTCACAGCGCTCTATAAAAGCTTGGCAATGAAAACATAGTTTTCCATGGGAACAGTTGTGGGGGGCGGGGGAGGAGGCGGGGCTACAGCGGCCCTAGCCACTCCATTCACACTGCCTGAGGCAGCAGGGTCGAAGCACTGAGCTCCATTCACACTGAAAGCGTCTCTGGGCCTCCTTCGCTATTCAATCCATTACATTATGAGACACACTCTCTCTCCCACTCTCTCTCTCTCTCTCTCTCTCTCTCTATCTATCTATCTATCTATCTAATGTTATCACGCTATTCTGCTGCAGGTCTGAAAAATATGTCTGATATCACATTATAACGTAAAAGCCATTAAACTATGAAAGGTGAACATAGCTGCATCTTGTTATTTGAACCACATCACATTTCTTCCTGTAGCAGAGAGATGGAGGGAGGAAATCTCTCATTTGGAATGCAGTGACCCACAGGAAAAAGCACTGACTCAGGGCTTAGGGTTTCCTTCTCTCTGATTGGACGTAAGCAGGAAATATGATGTTCTAAATCAGCATATTTCCCAGGAGCCCTTGCAGGAAAGACACTCAGGCTAAATGGGAGCCTCCCTTTGTTGCCAAATCTCTTTTTTAATTTTAGAAATATATTACTGTTCTCTGTCAGCAGCTCTGGACCAGTGAACTGATCCAGGATCAGGTCCCCTATCCATATAACTGCATTCTTTACACTATTGGATATATAAGGGTCCAGGAGTCTTACTGTTCATTCCAAGCTATGTCTTTGAAATGTGGCCAACACACACACACACACACACACACACACAGAAGGGGGAGAAGCATAAACACCTGCTCAGCATGGTAAACTCAGACATTGTGTCTGGTCATGACCCCCATTGAACAAACAAGTAGACACAGGACACTGGAAGACTGAAGACAGGAAACATTTATAGGGGCTCCTGTTCCAGTTGGTTCAAACGTACAAAGAGTGAAAGTGAAGAGGAGAAATGAGGAAGGTTACGCACCTCTCAGGCAGCTGGGTACGACTCCCTGAATTAACTGTGCTTAGAGAGAGAGAGAGCGAGTGTAGGAATGTGCATCGTTTATCTTGGTCTGTGAAATCTTCATGAACTAGGTGTCGTGGTACAGCTCAATGTGAGGATATCCTGCCTGGTGCAAGACATCAGTCAGGTTCCTGTAAGCTCAGCTGACAGGGCTTTAGGCTCTGACCCTGCCCTGGTACAGAGAGTACAGGGGAACATGGCACAGGGGGTGGGGCAGGAC